>NW_023276866.1:0-75000 GCF_003668045.3 Cricetulus griseus
ATCTTGCTAACCCATAATTCTATGGGAAACATTTCAGCCAATCAAAATGCTGTAAAATCCTTAACCATTTAGTCTTACTCATTCCTAGGTACCATAGTGCTTGCTTTCTGTAGCTTTTTCCATTGAGGTTACTTCATCCTTGCTGTTGGGATGCTTTGTTACAATTTGCATCTCATCATGGATTCTCTTGATCTCCTGAATGATGTTTCGTTTTATTTTTATATTGGCATACTTTATGGTTCTCTTTGTGCTATGAACTTCTCTTGAGTTTTACAGATGCCTGACATCATGTATCCACAATTTTATTATCAGAATATTTCAACTGCCCTAAAATCTTTCCCTGTGCTCTATCTGTTTGGCCCCAAAATTCCCATAAGCCTTTGGCAACTAGTAATACATACTTAAATTTTAAAATTTATTTTTAATTACATGTATCTGTTTGTGTGGGAGTTTGTACACAGATGCCAGAAGAGGGCATTGGATTCCCTGGAGCTGGGGTTAGAAAGGTTATGAGCCACCCAATATGTGTGCTTGGAAATGAATGTTGGTCCTCTCTGAGAGTATCAAATACTCTTAGCCACTCAATTTCTCCAGCATCAACTAGTGATAATTTTATTATTGCTATAGTTTTGCCTCACTGAAGAAGACTTTCCAGACTAGCTTCTCTTACTGGGAATGTGCATCTATGATTTACTCATGTCATTTTGATTTGGACATCAGTGTTTGTTGTTGTGGGATTAGATTCTACTATATGGATTATTCAGCTTTGAATAGTCAGATTGAGTCTAAGGTTGAGTGGGGCTTGAAATATTGGTTGATGTCTTGGGATGGATGCTCACTCTTCACTTGAGATTTTATTCTGTTCTCAAGTGGTCCTGAGGTTCCTCTCACCATATGTGAATAGGAAACTCAGGTACCTGCTGGGTTTCCTTGTGGTCCTGGGAAAAGCTTATTCCCTAAGTCATTTCCAAGGACACCAAGGATCAGAAATAAGACTGAATTTTAATGAAATCCCACACTACCCATTTTTAAAGATATGTACTACAAATAAATATATTGGAACTCATATAACAGAATTTTTTATTTCTAGTTTTAATTGTGTCTCTAAAATATTAAGCCTCTATCTAACAAACAAGCCTTTGAAAATGCAACACAAAATATAACAGATGAATTATAAGGCATAATATTCTGGTACCATGTATAGAAAAAGAGTAGTTTGTATTTCCTTTCCTTGTATTATAGTGATAAAACCTAGAAAAAAGTAAAAGTGGTTATAAATAACATTTATCTTCTAACATAGTCTAAACTTTATCTTGTTTTAATAACATTATGATCTATCAATTACCAGCCATTTTCCAGTGTTTGTAGTTTTTCCAAACTGTGGATCTAACACTACATCAATTACATTTTGCATAGTAGAATGCAGTCATAATTTAAGGAATTTCCTCTCTTATCTAATTTTATGTCTAGGACAAAATTATGATGTGTACTCTCCTAGCATTTCCTTCAAGGTTAGATCATGTCATCAGTGGTGTTCTTGAGAAGCCCTTGTGCAAACTCTGGTCCTTTGTTCAGTAGGACAGATCTCAGTCATTAGGAATTTATCTGAACAAGAGGGATGGCTCACCAGGCAATGGCTCTTGATGCTCACCCTGATGATCTGAGTTCAATCTCCAGGTTCCATATGGCGTAAAGGGAGAATGGACTCTGCCATGTGGGCCTCTGATATCCATACACAAGCATGTCCCCTCCCCCTCCCCCCCCCCCGCCCAACATAAGTAAACAAAATGGATAATTTACCAATAACATTCAAATATCTTGGAAAATAGTATTTTCCCAGTGGTCTCTCTCTCTCTTTTTTTTTCATGGCTTCAGTTTAGAAAAAGGAGGGTATTTTAAATTTTCCTTGCTGCAGAAGTAAGTGAGCTTATCTAGGGGAGGAAGTTGACTTAGCATAGATCATGGGTTAGTTAACTTTTTCTACAAGTTATCCAGACACTGGGCCAAACAATGTCCATCTCAATCATGACAAGTGTATCATCAAAGTGATCATAGATAATATGTAAACTTATGAACTGGATTCTGATAAGACACACTAGGATTTTGGCCTTTTGGAAATTATTTGCTAGTGGTTGACTAAGGAAGTAAATGTCTCCTGGAAACTTTTTCTCAGTTTGGGAACTAAGTGGGATTATGTCAATGTCAGTAGGCAATTTACAAAACACCTTCGTGGATTTATTGTGGATGTTTGCTTTTCCTGTCAGTGTGTCTGTTAGGAGTCCTTTCATAAAATTTCTCACATATCCGAATTTGACCTAAGAATTTTTCAAGGCTCGGAATGCACTGGTGTCAACTTCCTTCTGATGTTTCTGAAGGGGAAGCAAATGAAGGGCAGATCCTATCAGGGCTCATATGCGTCCCTGAAGTCAATGTGCCCCTGCAGTCAGTTCCCCTCTTCCTGCCGACCCAGCCTACACATCTTCTAACAACTGGATTATTTCAGAGCATAGCAGACACCGGGAAGAGACACATGTGAAGAGCTTAAAAACTGACTTATGCCCAGGTTTACAATTGTCCCCGCCCCCAGGAGTGGCATAGTGTAGTTCATCTTACTTTCAAATAATTGAATTTCCAGGATGGGTCAGAAACAGCAAATTCAAAAGTGAGAATAGGAAAGCTGTTGGGGTTGGGGGGTAGGGGTTGATGGCCTATAATGAAAAAAGACAGGTTTGAGATCTGCACAACAATTGAAAAGCTCTATCCCCCAGTGACGGCTGGGATTGTCAGTCCTTAGGTTTACACTGTCATTGCTTTGGGTACCCTAATTGTGAAACATGGATGGTATCACTTAAAAGCCTCGTGGAAATGAGAGACATTGCCCAAGATGGGTTTCTGCACGGGTGTTACTTAAGCTCATTGAGATTGCTAAGATGGACATGGAAAAGCACGGTTTTCCAGACAAACATCCCATAATTGTTTAGCATCCCAGAGTGTGCAGAGAGCTACCATAGCACCCACTGTCTGAAGACCAAGGTGGATAGGGGTGCTTAGGAATTATAAGAAAAAAATGAAGTTAATCTGTCTGAGCATGACCTTAGGTCAACATCGGAACTTTAATCATCTTGTGTCGCCTGCCTTCAGAAAGGAAGGCAAACACCCAAATGTGTAACAGCTTTCCAGAAATGGTTTCAATCCAAGTAGTTGAAAGTAGGAAAAGTCTTGGCACTTAAAGGCGTAAAATTATTTGAAACACTTCATTTCACAATGATGTTGAATAAATAAAGCGTTACTCTCTCTAAGTGAGGCCAGGTGTGGAAACAAATTGCTTTTTTTGGTTGTTGTTGAACTTTTTAGAGGCTTGTATTTGAAGAAGATTATTTCCGTATAATACACAGTGCAGAGACTATTTGACTGGTATTTGGTCCTTGTGGTCAGTATGAAATCCTCGAGAAATGTACTTTACACGTGCATTAGTTTCATGCAAATCTTAGTCTTCGGTATCTAATACCAATACAAGTAATTGAATGGCTGCCAAACATCTTTCATTTTTTTTTTCTACAGACAACATTTATATTGCTTTGGGATATTTGGAATTCTAAAGTTATTCCAGGTTTCCACTCTTGTTGCCAAGAGTTGGTTGAATATATTTTCCTTTAAAAAATAATTTACCTGTTACTCAGAGTTACTTTTGCTTTGTTTCATGTTCCTACTCTCTTTTTTAAAAATGTTTTAGTTTTGTGCTAACCATGATGGCACATGCCTTTTAAATCCAGCACCCAGGAGGCAGGGTCGGTCAGGCAGACCTCTGTGAGTTCAAGGCCGACTTGGTATATGTAGTCAGTTCTATATAGAGAAACCTGGTCTTAAAAATAGTTTTATTTCATGTGGATGAGTATTTGCATGCATGTAAGTATACCAACCATACGTGTGCCCGATATCCACAGAGCCAGAAAAGAGTGTCAGGTCCCCTGGAACTGGAGTTGCAGATGGTTGTGAGCTGGCATGTGGGTGCTGGGAATCAAACCCAGATCATTTGGAAGAGCAGCCAGTGCTCTTAACCCCTGAGCTATTTCTCTAGACCCCACTCTCTTTTTAAAGCAATAAATAGATATAATAGGTATAAATCAATCTACTTTACTAAACACTACCTATCTTGTTCCAAAAATAACCCTTATCCAATTTCCTATTTTTCCCCATTTGTATATGTACTCCCATTTCTGTGTGCTGCTATACCGATAAATCATTTCTCTATTTATCTCTTGATAGACATTTATGCTTTTGCTTATATAAATCATACTGAAATTAGCTTTGAAACATTTCTTTTCTTATGTCTGTGGGCATATGTCTAGAACTAGCACTTTTGGGTATGCTTATCTTCCATGTAGCTGTGCTACAAAATTGTTCCACTATGGCTATAAAAGGTCCATTTCCATTACTGTATGGTAATCACATCTTATATAAAGTTTGTATCACCAGGCTTATAATTTTGAAAAATTTACCAGTTTTGTAAGTATTGAAATGGACATTTCAATTTGTGTTAATTTGAATTTGCTAGATTGCTAGTCATATTGAGCATCTCTCCATAACTTTAGCTTCCTTCAAGTGGTTGTTGAATCCCAGGTAATGGAAATAAGTTGGGTCAAGCATGTCCATGACAAGAAGCTGAATTCTTAAAACCAAACAAAGCAGATGGTCAAACATGTTGAGGAGCTGTCTGTGTTAAGCAGGGGCAGAGCCACAGCATTCTCAGAGGGTCAAGAGTGTATGAAAGCTGACTTTGAACTACCAGTGGGAAACCCACAGTTCCTTCCAGAAGTATATTGGGCTGAGAGTGGGCAGGGGACCCAAAGGTGTTCTTGTAGAGAGGAAGTTTGATAAACGGCTCAGGGAGAAGTTGCAAGAGAGCTTGTTAGTTGCAAACTGGGAGAATCAAGTACCTGGGGAGCAATGTGGACCCAGAGCATGGGGAAAGTAGAATTTGAAAAGCTCTGAAAACTCACAAGAGGGTGGAAACCTGTTATGAGGAAGGCTCACCCTTGAGGCATGATGGCTGTAATGGAGAGAAATTAGGCAGATTTGCCAATCCTGATGAGGTATCACTTCCTTATGTATACAGTCCTCCATGGGATATAGCCATCTGTAGTCGTAGAACCTGGAGCCAAGACTACATGGCTGTTCCCAGTGGTGGGTTAACAGAACAAGCATCCAATTTAGGAATAAAATCCACTCGGAAGCTTCTCTAAAATGAGCTTATCAAATATCTGTTTTTAAATTGTCTCTGTGAGATACTGTTGTTTGTTTTGTTCATGTTTTTTTCCTAATCTTTATAAAAATGTGGCTGGAAAATATTTTTATTATTTAAATATTGTTTAAATAGCTTTGCCTTGGTGTTACCTTCTATACAGACATCAATTCTGAATGGATTGTGGGTTGTTTACTTTCATGAATTACACGAAGTATTTATTTTATGTACATTTACCTACAATTAAACTGACACATTTGAGGGATATTTGTTTTGATACTTAAAAAAATCAAGTTTATATTTTTTACTGAAATATATGCTAATGAATTTTCTTCTGTAGTATAGTTTCAAATGTGTAACACAAAACAATTGTAGCTTTAAAATATCAGAATTATAAATTTTCTAATTCAGCATAGTGTTCAATTTTCGAGGGGTTATTGAAGCATTCTCAGATTTCTCAAGAGTCAAAGACAAGTTCAGACAAAGAAGTTAAGGTTGAAACGTCTGCTTGTGGTTCAGCACCTCATCGGGCTATGAGTACTCTGCCTTCAGGAGTGGGATTAGTGTCCTCGTGAACACAGAAAGGCTTGTGGGAGGCCCCACCCTTCTGTCATGTGTCCACACCTCCAAAATGGGGGGAAACCGCAAGAGATGGCATCTTTGAAGCAGATAGCAAGCCTTCACCAGATACTGGACCTGCTGATGCCAGAATGCTGGACATTCTGGCTTGTGAGAAACAAACTCGGCTGGTGATAGATGACCTAGCATAGGCTTATTGTTACAGAAACCTAAAGAGAACAAGACAATCCACCAACCCACAGAACTGAACCTGAGATCCCATGGTAGATCTCAGCTGGATGCTGTGAGGACATGGGGATGCCAACCTGGCTGCTTTTAAATTCTCAGTACCCCAAAAACAGTGTTTCCAAAGAGGGAAAGAAGACCGGAGAGGAGGGGTTACAGAGGGAGGTTCAATCCTGTGTAGCTGGGTGTGAGAGGGAAGGAGAATGGATTAAAATACTTTGTTCAAAATGCCATGGTGACCTTAAATGTTAACTAATTCTTTTAAAATTTGGGATCTTGGTGAGTACCCATAAATTAAAGTTATTTATAAATCAATAATTGAACCCTGGTCTTAATGTAAATTAATGAGGGGGGCATGTTTCTCTGTTTGAAAGACCAAATGTTTTAGAGAAATGTGTCCTTCTAAACTGACTTTAAAAGTTTGCTTATATGTGGGTGCTAGATGTTAAAACTTTGATAAGCAGGCTACAATATGCATAACCACAAAGGTTAGGTATCGATTAAGGGTCTAGGAGAGTGGGATGGATATCCTTAGCAAAGGGGACTAGAATGAGTAGTTATGGATGAATGTCGGGGAATGGATGGAAATGGAGTAGGAAAGAGGCCAGTGAAGGAAAGACTATGGGGAGGGACAGCTAAAATTCAGGTCCATTTAAGGGGTTATATGGAAATCTAAAAGAGTAAAAGCTTCCTAAATTATATACATACATTAAGGTGATCTAAATGAAATAATACACACACACACACACACACACACACACACACACACACACACGGAGACAAAGCCCCAACATCTCTTGTCAACAAATGAAGCCTCCGTACCAGGAATGAGTGAGTTGCATCTGTCCTAGTTGGGGGCCAAAAATCCCCATACAACCTAGGCTATTGTCAAGTTTCTGGATGCTCTCCACAAATTAACATTGAACATGGACAAGTCCAGCTGGTGTCTACCTAGATCCTTCACCTCTACTGACTCGTGTTCATGGTACTGGAAGGTAGTCTGTGTGCTACTGGAGGAGAAAGGTGTCTTATGTGTTTATTGCTGAGACAAAACAACATGACTAAAATAACAAGTTGGGGAGGAAAGGGTTTATTTGGTTTACACTTCATTCAGCATTGCTGTTCTTTACTGAAGGAAGTCAGGACAGGAACTCAAATAGGGCAGCATTCCAGAGGCAGGAGCTGATGCAAAGGCCATGGAAGGTGCTGCTCAATGGCTTGCTCCTCATGGCTTACTCAGCTCACCTTCTTACAGAACCCAGGACCAATAGCCCAGGGATGGCACCACTACCATGGGCTTGGCCCTCCCCCATTGATTACTAAATGAGAAAATGCCTTATAGCTGGATCTGAAGGAGTTATTTCCTCAGCTGAGGCTTCTTCCTCTGATGACTCTAGCTTTTGTCAAGTTGACACACAAAACCACCAGTATAAAAGGTAAACACAGACCCAGCTACAAAACCTTCATTTTTACAACAATGAGATGACTGAAAGATGCGGTAGTGCAATACACAAAGCTTGTGGGAGGGCCCAAGCCATGACATGGAACTCATGCCTGACACTGCTTGGGTGGTTAAGAACCTGAGACTAGATAGGCCTGACACCTAGAAGAAAACTAAATACTACTCTTCTGCCAAAGGAATATAGCAATAGAACAATATGACATTTTGCTGTGCTCATAGACCAGTGTTTTGTTCGGCCATCATCAGAGAAGTTTACTCCTGCAGTAGATGGAACTAATACAGAAGCCCACAGTCAGACAATTGTGTATAGAGTGGGAGATCTTGGAACACTCATTCCTGAATGGGATGTCTCCATCAAATCCTCCCACCCCCAGGCCTCAGGGAACCCTGCAGAGGAGGAGGTGGAAAGATTGTAAAAACCAGAGGGAATGGAACCAAAGAAACAAGGCCATCTAAACATAGCCAGGATGGTGTGCATATTACCTCATGGAGACTGTGGCAGCATGCCCAGGGTCTGTACAGGTCTGGACCTGATGGGGTTCCAGCACCAAGAGAAGTGGACACAAGCCCACATCCCTAACCCAGAAGCTATCTCCAATTGATAACTGCTTGCAAAGGGAAACTTAACTTTGTTCCAGTGGATTCTCACTGGGTATTCCATCCACTGTTGAAGGGCAGGCCCAGCAGTAGTATATGGTCAGCACAAGTTGAACTCAGTGGAATTGTTGGAGGTTCTTGAGCTCTTAATGCTTTGTCAGGACATTTTCTTTTTCACTTATGGGTCCTTTGCATATATACTGTGATTTCTGGTTTTATATTTTTATAGGATTTCTGTGTGTGAAAACATGTATCTCTGTATCTATACACCTTTCTTGTGCTTTTTCTTTGGCCCCTTTTCATCTGTTATTTGTTTGTTTGTTTGTTTCGTTTTGTCCTATTCTGTTTTGTTTTTTGCTTTATCTTCTCATTGTTTTTTTTTTAGATATTTGTTTGTTTTCCGACAAGAGAGAGAATGTAAAGCTGTGGATTTGGATTTGAGGGGAAGGTGAGGAGAATCTGGGGGGGTCAGTAGAGGAGAAACCATAATCAGAATATATTATATATATATTTTTTCAAAAATAGAAAAAAAGAAGTAAATAAAATTCTGGTGCCAATAAACTAATAAAGGCTTGTATTAGCATCAGACCATATAGTAAGTGCTCCTAAATTTTAAATAAATAGTTATTTCCAAAAGAAGAATCAAGCCAAAATACTAGTTTCAAAAGCAAAATAATTGTCAATTGCAATGGACTTCCTGGGATCTGTCTAATGGCTTGACTGTGTCATGTCTCCTCCTTTCACTTCATTTGCTGTGTTTTGAGAGACACAATTCGGTCCCAACTATACCTAAATATCTGTTTTAACAAGCTCTTCTATGGGTTCTACTACATTTTATTCATGGTTTAATTTTTGCCCAATTATCCGATTTTATTCTTTGTTATTTTCTGTCAGCTGACTCTACGCTGCAGTGACATTGACCTGATTAATCAGTGGTTGTGGAGTCTGTGTGAGTCATTGCTTTAACAGATGATTTTTAGACTCTGCTCTGAGCTAAAATGCAGAGATCTTGTGTGTGTTTTCCATTCTGGTTAAGATAGTCTTGTCAATATAATTCTTCATTGAATTATATTATGAATTATATATTCATATGCAATATATATTACATATGGATTCAGGTGTGTGGGCATTCACTAACCACTTTTTGTCTTTGGTGTATCAAGGACACAGAGATTAATGATGATTAGGCTATGTCCTTGAATACCTCTCAGTCTAGAGGGAGACGTGAACATGTTCATAGCATGTTGCAGCAGAGTAGGAGAAATGCTACTATAAAGATGGGAAGATGGGCCCAGGCTGTGCAGAGGAGGTGGGGATCAGTTCTGCTGGACTAGGAGCTGAGTTTTGAGCTGGGCTTCAAAGGACTGTAAGGGAGGGCTAAGTATTGGAGTTGACAAACACATCGAAATGAATTTCTTTAGGATCTGCTTGTACATTCAGTATGATAGGACAATGCTCAAGAGTCAGGGAGGTCAATAAAGCGTGAATGATATTTTAGGGATTACATTAGTCGGCTATTGCTGCTTACAAAATGACTCCAGGATTTAGCAGCTTCAAAGTAGCCAGTATTCTCACGGTTTCTGTGGGTGGGAACTTGGGGAATGGTCTTGCTGAGTGATTCAGCCTCACAACCTTGGATGAAGTTGTGTTGAAGTGTCAGCTTGGCCTGAAGTGGCCTGCACATGAGACACAGCCAGAAAGTCTGCTTCCATCAGGCCTCACATACCTGAATAGGTTAATGCAGGCTTGTGTCTGGAGACCTGTGCTTCTCATGTCATGCAGCACCACTCTAGAGGGCTGTTTGGGTATCTGCATGACACCGTGCCTAGCTTCCTCTGTAGTGAATGATTGAAGGAAATATAAAGTACATCTTCTATAGTTTGTCCCTGGTGTGCCATACCTCTGTTTTACAATATCCTATTGACTACACAGGCCATCCTTCTTAACACAATATCATGTGAATGATAAGAGTCATTTGGGTTCATTATGGGAACTGACTGCCTACATCAGGGGCATACTGTGAAGTGTCCTGTGTAGCAAGGGAGTTTGGATCTTAGAAAATTCTGAGGAAAACAGCAGAGTTTCTTCTTTCTAATAATGCCTATGAAACCAATAGCCCACGTTGTAGGGAATTTGGAACATGGTTGAAAACACAACAAAATAGAAAGTCATAATCTGATAATTCAGAGAGGATCACTGTGAACATTTTAGCTCATTTTCTTGACATTTTCTCCTGATGATAAGATTTTATATTTTTTCACTTTTATATAACTGCAAAAGTAACAGAGATATTTTAAAAGGTGGGAGTTGAACTGGGATATCCAGAAATGTGTGACAGAGAACAGTGATGTCGGGAAGGATGAGGTGTTGGGCAGTACAGTTAGAGGAGTTCTCTGCGACTCAGGGATTCAGATGTTCAGTATACAGAAAGGACATCTTAAGGATTTAATAAAGTTTCTAATGACATGGGTGTTTGTGAAGTAGTTACAGGTCTATGTTTGGAATATGTTAGAGATGTCTGCTGGACATGTAGACACTGCTGGTATTCAATAGTTACAGAGGACATCTGTACAAAGGAAGAAACTGAAGATGCAGGAGAAAGGAATGTAAATGGCAGATGGTGTTGGAGACGACAGGAGGGAAGGACTCCAGGGCACATGATAAAGAGTTATCTGACTTACTGGGCATCTTCTAGTTAAGACCTCCTTCAATATCCACACGAGGTAATTCTGGGGTTCCTTCCCTGATGTGCAGGCACCCAGATACTTAAGCCGCTTATAAAATAAGTGTGTATACCTGCATAGAACCTGTGCACATCTTCCAGTATATTTTGAATTATCTCTAGATCACTTATGCAAAATATGCATGCTATGTACATTGTGTTATCACATGCTGTCTGTGAAATAATGATAAAAACAAAAGTCTACACCTGTTCAGTTGCACACTCACTTCCTTTATTTTTCCCAAGTATAATTTATTTGTAATTAGTTGATTTCATAGACATAGAACCCACAGACACAGAGGGCCTGCTGTTCTAGGTACTGGGTACTTGCTATCTCATTTAATCCTTATACTGCAGTGGAAAGTGCTGGTGGCTTCCTCTAAGTGGGATGAGAATCAGGTTTAGTATGGCCAAGTAGCTGTTTTAGGATTGCCCAGCTACTAAGTATTGTAACAGACCTGGAATTCAGACAAAGTACTGATTACTGACAGTCTGAAGTCCTACCATCTTCCTTCCCCTTCTGGCTCACATCTGGCCAAACATATAATGATAGTCTGATACTCTTTGGTCTGGTAGGAAGTTCCAACCGCACAGCCACGCCTTCTCTCCAGACTAATCCCAATTTCACTGAGAACCACACCCATCTCCATTGCCCACTGGTTAAGTCAGATTTGGTTCTCGGGCAAGCCTGTCCTGCTCTACTGAGAAAGCCTCATTAGGTGAGTGATCAGACTTTTCTCCAAACACTTCTGGTGCCTGTGACCCAGCTTCTGTCTCACCATTAAAGTCAAATTTTAGGTGGATGTGCAGGTCCACCCACCTCTCAGAGATGTCTGTGGTTGTTCCTGTGGGGTGTCAGAGATTCACACCTTTCTTGCCTTGCTGCAGCACAGAGGTACAGTATTTCTCCCTCTGACACAGACTATTCCTCTGAGGGGAGAAAGATGGTCACATTGGTGCACTTGTTGGGGAAGGTTATGAAGGAGGATTCAAAGTTGTTGGAAAGAGGAAGGAAAATGGAGACTGGAGGGCTGAAGACAGGGTAAAGGGCCTTGCATACATGCAAAGGAAAGACATAAAAAAAGGAACTCAGGAGAAATGAGAAGACTCTCACATTTGTGATGGCACTGGTTTGCATGAATGAATGGGGGCGAAGCTTGGGGAAATAGGATGCATATTATTTTAGTATGTGCATAGACCCTGTGCAACTCACCTGGGGGGTCAAGGACTTGGGGTTAGAGGTTCCTATGACTGGGAAGTGTCCATGACAATGAGGGCTTGGTGGGAGAAGGATGATAGCGACAGGTGCTTCATGTCTTAAAAATGGGGCTATGCCCAGGTTGCTGCCAAAGACCATGTCTGAGTCCATGGTCCAGCCACAACTGGGGTCTATGTTGAGTTTGTGGCCAGTGTCACCTAAGGACCCCTTAGGAACCATATGAGATGAAATCAGAAGGCTATGCTGAGCAGGGCCCATCCTTCACTGCCTGGGAGAGTGTGCCTTGACTCTTGTTTGGCCACTATAGCCAGAGAGCTGGCCCTTGCATTCAGGAGAGAGGGCCCTCACCCCTCCCCTCACCACAGGTGAGAATGAACCTACCCTAAGGGCATACAGGAAGGGGAGCTGACTCCACACCAGCACTCAAGCTAAGTGGCCCCAGTGGCTTGATCTGACCTGCTTGACTAACACCCAGGCCCACAACTGGGCCTTGGGTTGACCCACCTTAGCATCTACCCCATGTAGGACCTGCTGGAGCTTGTGAAGAATGATACCCACAAGATCTGCAAGACTTGGGGCAGCCACAAACACCCTCGGAGGAACTCTGGTGAGGACCCAGTGAGGATGGTGAACCTAAAACCAGAGATCTTGAACCAGACCAGTGACTCATTGCAATGAACAATTGACAGTCAAGATGATGGGCCAAAGGGGTAGCTTATATAATCCACTGAAGCTTCCAGTGCCACCAGGATGGATGAAGAAGTGATAGAGAGGCAGGAGAGAAGAAGAAGAAGAAGAAGAAGAAGAAGAAGAAGAAGAAGAAGAAGAAGAAGAAGAAGAAGAAGAAGAAGAAGAAGAAATTTTTCTGTTACTGGTGTGGTTTTTGTTCTGTTTGGTTTATTTATTTTTTTTCCGTTCTTGCTTTTGTTTGTTTGCTTGCTTTCCTTGTTGTTTTTTTTTTTTTTCATGGGTGGTGCAGCAGATGAGGGGGAAATATGGGGGGACTGGGAGGTGAGCAGAATTGGGGTACATGATGTGAAATCCCCAAAGATTCAATAAAGAAGCTTTAAAAATGGGGCTATGCCTTTTGTGGAAAGGACTGTCATTTTCCTTAATGGCCTTGGAGACAGCTGCTTAAAATCAAGTAGATATGACGTAATTGAAGAAGTTCCCACTATCAACTGTTTTGTGAACCAGCTACACACCTGGTGAGGATGGCTGTCCCGCGCTATCGCCTCGCCAGCAAGAACGACACAGGACATTCGGATCCTTCTGCAGTAAAGCTTTAATGCATCTTGAGAGAGAGCATAAGCTTACCAGAGCGGAGACCCCGAGCCAAGAATCCCGTCCCCTAATAAAGGCTGGCAGCCGCCGCCTGGGACGTGTCACCCTATGATTGGCTGTAGCTCATCAAGCCATATGACTCCACGGAATAGGCAGAGATCAAGGAATGGAAAATTACCCAGCGCCTGCGCAATAATTTACATTCAATGCCTGCAGGCGCCATCATTGTAATGGAGAATGCAGGGACGGCTCCTTACAGATGGCCAATAGAATGGCAGGTTTTAGAATATAAAAGAGGTACTTAAGTCCCTGGCAATGGCCAGAAGTGATGTTGAAAGAGAAGTGTCATCACTGAATATCACCAACTTCCAATGAAGAACGTGCTTGTAAAAGATGGTGGAGTTGTATGCTCAGGAGACAGCCTGGCAACAAGACCACAGTCCTTCCTGGACATCTTTCTCTAGGGATTTCCCTGCTAAAATATAAATCCTAGTTACTAGAAGGTGTGTTGATTTTCTAGGGCTGTTGTAATGAAGCACCAAAACCTCAGTAGTTTAAAATAGGAGAAATGTGTTTTGGTCTAGTTCTAGAGACTAGACAGTCTAAAACCAAGGTGTTAGCAGGACCGTGCTTCCTCTGAGGCTCTAGGAAAGGGTCCTTACATATCCTCTTCTAGTTCCTGGGGCTTGTCAGCAGTATTTGGCATTCTATGAGTAGGAAGTGTAATTCCAATATCTGCTTCTGTTCTTTGTCCTGGGACCCCTCTCTTCTTCAACACCACCCCATTATTACAAGGATATCTTCCAGTGTGATATGATCTCAAATTGACTACTTCCACAAGGACCCTATTTCTAAATAAATCCATATTTACATACAGTAGAGATTTGGACTTTAATACAAATTTTTACGGGAAGCAAGTCAGCCAACTGCAGAAGGGGATAGAAGAGACATTGGGTAAAGAGGGTGAGGGAAGAAGTGGGCTCATTTATGACAGTGAAGGTTTCATAGAATAAACAGAAGTATTAGACATGAGCTCAGCAAGTGAGGACTGGCTGGAAGGCAGGAAGCAGGCAAGGGACAATTTGGTGGTGTACATCAAAGACCTTGAACTTGAATGCTACTGGGGGACAAGTCAAATCATAACAATGAGTGAAGCAGTGTGAGCAGGGCCACAGTGGATCTGCTGGTCAGTGTGTGTGCAGTCTGAAGACATAACTGTTGCTCTCAGCTCCAGTTGTGAGAATAGGGACGTGATGCCACCAAATGTTACCATTCAAAGAAGGAAAAGCCGTGCATCCTGTTCTGTGGCTTTTCCAGGGTTTTGAATCCGTGGCAGTTAATTTACAAGTGGCAGTTAGCTTTATAGACTAGAGATCTCTGTGCTGGGTAGATTGTACCACATGCAGTTAAGGATCCTATGAATGGGAAGGTGGGTGCAGAGGACAGGCCATCAGGACAGAAGCAAACACCCAGTGGATGGTTCCATATGGCATGCCGCTGTTCTCCTGGCACATCTCAAACTGTTAGGTTGCAGAGGCCGAATCCTGAGCATCAAGGGCCACTGATGGTTTTTGCTGAGCAGGCTGTTGGGAGCAGAGAGAGTTCTGGCTCCTGCCTTCAAAGGGCTTGCTATCCATTTGAGTCGACAAAGATAATGTAACCTAAGGTAAGAGATTCCTTGTGTAAACTATCTATAGAGGGTTTAGTTTTAGAAGAGAGATGGCACCAGATGATTCCCAAAGGGGACATGTCATTGATATCCGTGGGAGACACTGTGTACAAAGGAGACAAAGACCCCACCAGCCTGCAGTGACTCAGGAGGTCGTAGGGAGGAAGGTCGCCCAGTACACAGAGTCTGTCTTCAGATTCACCCTTGCTGACTCTGGGTTCCAGGAAACTGCCAAAAGGTCCTTGCCGTTGGTTAGAGTCCATCCATAGGAGGCACATGGCAGAGATAAGAACTTTGAAGGAACTGTTCAGTACTTGCTGCCCAGCAGCTCTTCCGGGATTGGTGGGCCTTGGGCGGTCAGTGGTTTTAACAATCATCCATGTCCCGAGGAAGCCTTCTCTTCAGCTATAGCTCTTATAGGAATTCTCTAAGTAAGGGTCTTCCTCACTGTGATGCTGATGGTCTTACAGAATTCTGTAAGTTCTTTCTCCCTTGATCTGGGATATCAATGGGTGAAGATGCTTCTGTAACCACCTGTCCCTGATGCTTTACCTGCTTGGTTTCCCTTAACCCCAACTATGCTTTGCCATTAGTCCCTTCATAAATGTCACAGGTACCACTTGAGCATGGCATCCTGTACCCTAAATCCATTTATTACATGCATAAATGTCTCCCATTGTATGTGAAGTAGGTCTGTATGGCTGGGTCATGCTCTTCTCTGGATATCAGCTTCATGCTCAACCCTTCCCCCCTTTTTTTCCTCACAGCAGTCAACATTTCTGAGGTGTTTTTTTTTTAATAGAATGCTACTCAGTTGATTTCTTGCTGTCACTCAGAATCACAAAGAGTATAGCTGAGAATTCTGCCTCCTTCATTTTGCCATTGCTTTTACCTGCCCAGCAGCTTGCTTCCCATGGGGGTCTGTACTTAGAATGCAGAAAGAAACTCAACAATGTTTCCGGATAAAAGAACACAAAGGTACAAGGTGTAACCATGCCAACATTGGCACAAGTGATGGCAATCAGATCTGTAACTGTGTCTATAATCACAAAGGTGTGTTAGGTAGAAATCTGATGCCAACCAGAGCAGTGTTCTTCACTGAGCCCCTGGGGAATCAAGGCGCGGTTCTAAGTTTATCCACGGTTCCAAATTGTGTTCTGGTCTCTGTAGCCTTCTGAGCACTCAGAACCCTGCCCCCATGAGCTTTCTGTGCACAGCATTGCTTTTGGAATAGCAGTTGCTCTCAAGATGCTCACAAAGCTCCAAGAGCCTCATTGGTTCCCCTCGTATGCCCCCTTCCTTACTTTAATATCTCTGTGCTTTTTCCTTTTAATTCTGAGCTTGGTCATTTTTGAGCTTATGACAGTCTGTTTGAATCACAATTTCCTTTTTTTTTCTTGCAGCTTCTAAAAATACTTTCCTGTAATTTTTAGCAGAGTCATACTCAGGGCCAGTATTAGCCAGTATGACTGTGCCCAGGGATCTCATTATAACCAGCTTTCTTTGTTGGAATAGTGGCATATAAATGAGCCTATCAGAAGTTCAGTTGTATCTCCATGACTGGGGCCTCAGCCAGGTTGTTTCCTCTTAAATTACATAAAACAACTGGGTGGGTGGAAATTGTGTTGGCCTACAACAGAATATGACACAACTTACACAAAGTCAGCTGTCTACACTTAGCCTCAGTTTATCCCTCTATAATATTTTTAAAAATGTGTTTATTCCTGTTGAAGCAAATTGCATGTATATAAAACAGGCTCCCATTCTTCAGTTCATGTTTTCAATATTTACTATGGTGAAGTCAGTCATTGAGATAATATATTCTGTTTAAATAAATACACAAATTTGAATTGGAAGAGACAGGGTAAAAAGTGGGCATTGGATATGGAGTCAGGGAAACATTGTAGCTAACACAGTAAACCTAGGATTTAGAGAGCAGTGGCCAACATTGATCTCTGAATCCTAGCATGCAGAGAACAGTTTGAGAGCCATTGGGCTAGCTGACCTCTGAACCCTGGCTGTTTCAAGTTAGTGAGCTGTGCCTGGCACTATCTGCTTTGCCTGAGAGCAGGTTAGGACTACACTCTTGGGCCCCTCCCAGACTTACCATGTCAGTGTCTGCACTGTCACAAGATCCTCCAGTGATCACATGAACCACCACATAGTCTACACAGTGCAAGATCCTCCAGTGATCCCGTGAACATTACAATTTTGGAGGCACTGATTTACAATGCCATGTTGCCCATTTGGCTGCATGATGGAACCACATGGTGTTTCCTGAACTTCCAGACTGTGTGTTTGGGATTTTATTGTTCTGAGGCCCCTTCCAACTCTCAGACTCTAGGATTTTAGTATCTAACCTGAAAAGAAGAGATCCCTGTTAAATAGAAAATGGATTGTGTCATTTAGTTCTGTCCTTTGTTCCCTTAGAGCAGTGGTTCTCAACCTTCCTAATGCTGTGACCCTTTAATAAAGTTCTTTGTGTTGTGGTGACCCCAACCATAATTTTTTTCATTGCTACTTCATAACTGCAATTTTGCTGCTTATATGAATCATAGTGTAAATATTTTTGGAGATAGAGGTTTTCCAAGGAGTCACCAACCACAGGTTGAGAACCACTGCCCTAGAGGTTGCTGAGTGAACCTAGCGTCAAGGAATACAGTGTATTAGAAATGTGTGAATCATCTCTATAACACCAGGTACAGAATCCTAGGACTCCAGAACCTGTTAGGGTTGCAGAGATGGAGGGGAAAGTACAAGGTACTTTTGTTTTATGGGATTACATTTTATGTAAGGTCACACATAAGGAACAGTGACTTTTTTTGAGTAAATATATAAAAAGTGTCTCACTATATAGCCCTGGCTATCCTGGAACTCACTCTGTAGATCAGGCCGGCTTCGAACTCAGAGATCCACCTGCCTCTGTCTTCCAAGTGCTGGGATTAAAGGTGTGTGCCATCACCATGCATACTTTTGCTTTTTAAATTTTGTGTTTTAGACTCTTCTGCATTTTATGTGATAAGTCCAATCAAAGTAAAGAAAAGCAGATGAATAATTACATCTTGATGGAAAGATCACCAGTGTGTGTGTGTGGGGGGGGGTGAGAGAGGCTGGTAACTGTATATGGATAGTATCAGGTTCCATATAAAAGTACTTTGGTATTGGCAGTAACAATGTCTTAGCCTTGTTGCTTTTAT
This sequence comes from Cricetulus griseus, assembly GCF_003668045.3. Taxonomy (NCBI): domain Eukaryota; kingdom Metazoa; phylum Chordata; class Mammalia; order Rodentia; family Cricetidae; genus Cricetulus; species Cricetulus griseus. The sequence goes on from NW_023276866.1 coordinate 18,197, forward strand.
TTCCACTCTCATTAGCTGTCTTAACTCAAAGCACTTTGTTGCAGCACTGCCCCCAAGAGTAGGAACTCTGTGCTGTGTAACCACATGCTTTTCTAGATGAGGGGCTCTCTAACATGTTCTACTCATGGCCCATTTTTGCTTGAGAATTTTTACCTGATTCCAGGGACACGGGTATATAATATAGGTACTACAAATAAAACATTTACTGTTAATAAACCATAAAAAGGTTTTAAAGACAAGTCTTTGATATATATATAATTTTATCACTTACAAAGATGAAAATAGGACTGGAGAGATGGCTCATCAGTTAAGAGTACTTACTTCTCTTGCAGACGACCTCATTCAGTTCAGTTCCCAGAACCCGTATCAGGCAGCTCATAACTGCCTGTAACTCCAGTGCCAATGGATCCAACACTCTCTGGTCTCCAAATGCATTTGCACAACGTAATACACATAAACTCACATATCTATCTAAATTTAAATCTAAAGCAAATCTATAAAGCCGAAAGCAAATTTGAATTTGCATACTAATGAGATTGATGTGTCTATTTTTACATAAAGAAATTAAATCTTGGTTGAATTTTTGATCCTGTGGCATGGATGTAGATTATCTTAAACATGTATCCGAGTTGACTGACATTCGGATTCAATGCCTACAATACTATACCTCATAAATATGTAGTTCAGAGTGGCAGAAGTATGCTCAGGGCCACTTGAGAAAGAGAAACTAGAAACTCTGCTTTAATCTCAAGTCTTCACTGAACACTTTTGTTTTTTTAAATGTGAGTGAATTCAGAAATTCGAAGAGCAATGTTTAAAACCAAACTTTCTAACACAGGCCAATCCTAGCATGTCCTACCTCTATAATAGCTCCACACTGAGCAATGATGGTAGGCAAACATTCAAAACCTTTTGTTTTTCGTAATCAAGCCTTTATGTTTCTATAAGAGCTGAATGCATTGTATTTACAGTAAAAACACTGAAGGGTCTTTTGGTGTATTCATTGTCCTTGTATGGCCTGGTAGTTATGCAGTGTAAAACACAGGTATTGTTTTTAGAACTGAAGCTGTGGTGACATTGATAGATATAACATGGGTAAGCCTCACCAGAAATACCTCAGGCTCATCACACACTTGATTCTGAAATAACCTTTGGATATATTATAATGTATGTTCAGAAACCTTTTGTTGCTGCCAATTTTTAATGCAGCCCCCACATTCAGTCATATGATCTATATGGAGTTGTGAGACAGTTTAAGGTGGCTGGATCACATTGGGGCTCACATTTCTCATGGCTAGCATTGTTCTCTTCTAATAAAAGCTATCTTGTCAACCAGGGGATGTGTCTGCAGTTATCAATGATCTGTTGGATGGGAGAAATTCTTAATCTTTTAATTTCTCAATTTTACTCTAGCTGCAGCCTATGAATGTGATGATATTTAAAGTTTCTCCCCTTTCCAAATTCTTTCCATTTTTAGAGGTGATGTATATATAAAAGCTGAATAGGAAGTATGATGACTGATGAAAGGAGCTATTTTTACTCAAGCTGGAAATCTATTTTCAGTAAAATTATTATTGGCAAGAAAAATGGACATTTCTCTGGGGACCTCACTCTAGGAATCTGTTCATGCTGTTTGATGATGTCTTTTGAGAAGGCACATAAGGTTCTGTTTGAACAAAAGGAACTGAGGTCTATCAGGTTCAAGGCCAGCTGGCAGTGGATGTTTTTCAATATTGGTCTTTTTTGTATTAAGTATCAAGCGGGTGAATAAAATATAGTGTTCTGACTACAGAAAGGAAGCTACCCCATCTGATAGAGTGAAAAAGCAGCAATTTGCCATTATTTTCAGGAAACTTTATCTTTGTAGTTTTGATTATCAGACTGTTTTTAATATGATGTTCCAAATTCACTGTGATCAGTCAAGAAAGTATTCACGTGTTACTTGGTTGTTGATTTATAAACTGGCCATGATCTTGAACAAGACTTACCATATATTTATTATATAATATTAATAAAAGTGGTAAAGGGCTGGTAACATAGCTCACTGGTTGAATACCTGCTTAGCATGCATAATATAATGTTCTGGGTTTGATCCCCAGCATCAAACACACAAAGGCATTTTTTAAAAATAAAAATATGCCCCATGAAGGGCTGTGCAAGGTCCTGGGTTTGGTTCTCAGTACCACATAAATTGGCCTGGTGGTGCACGACTGTCATCTCAGTATACAGGCCAGTGGAGGCAGGAGTATCAGAAGCTCCCATATGTAAACATAGTGTGGCTTGCCTGGGCTACATGGGTCATTATCATTTTGCAGTGCATGAAGGGGGTTGATATGGTGATATATTATTTGTATTTTAATAAAGCTTGCCCGAGAGTTCAGAATGCAAAGCCATCCACAAGCCATAGAGGTCAGGCAGTGGCGGTACACACCTTTAAGCCCAAGACTCACGAGACAGAAGCAGATGGATCTCTGTGAGTTCATAACCTCCTTGTGTGATGATGTATTAGTTATGATTTATTAAAACTTGCCTGAGGATTCAGAAAGCAATCTGATCTTTAGCTTAAAGTTTGAACCCCAATATCTGTCATTGGATCTTTTATTTTTTGTGCTACCACCCTGGGCTACTTAGAGTGAATCAATCCAAAAAAGTAACAGAGCTCACACCTTAATTCCAGCACTAGGAAGGTGGAGACGGGCGTGATCTGACTGGGGCAGAGAAAGGAATATAAAGGGGGAGGAGACAGGAACTTGGAGCCTGGAGCATTTGCCTCTGAGGATTCATGGAGACAGGATCACCCATTTTGGCATAAGATAGAAGTAAGAGCTAGTGGCTGGCTGCTTTGCTTTTTTGATCTTCAGCTTGAACATTAATATCTGTCTTTGGGCTTTTATTATTCGTGTTATAGGTTGAATAGTGCATTAAACAAACAAACAAAAACCACAAACAAGAAAACTAATACCGGTCTTTGGAGTTCCTAAAGTATCACTGTCATTTATTATGACTTATTTACGAGGCTCCATGATTAACACTGACCTCTCCTTGTGTAGCCTTTAAAGGCTTTGGCTTTGGCATTGTCGACCTGAAGGCAGACAAACAAAAATCACATCCAATGAGATAGAAATGCTAACAACCCCATCTGTTCATGATAAATTACATACATATAAGTAAAATGATGGTTATACCTAGGAACATGTATAATTAAAATAAAAATTAAAAGAAAATTCTACCTTGAAAAAACTCCACGTGCCTATTACACAAAAAAGAAAGTTATGACGTTATGGTACCCTGGAATGTGCCAATATGAATTTGGGAGGAGTTATAGCTTTAATCAATGAACTATGTACTACTCTCACCCAACAAATAACTCCTTTTCCACCAACTGTCCTGTGTTTCCTTTTAAAACTGTACTTAATACCCAGATGCCATGCATTTCCTTTTTCTTTGAGATGCTGTGGTCCAAGGGGCTGTGTTTTATTTGCCAAAAGGAGCCTAATATCAGAAGGAAAACATAGGTCCTCCCACTCTTTGGATCTCCTTTCTCTGTGGGAAGAGTGAGTTGTATGAAGTTTGCCCAGGAAGCCTGGGGCACTTCAAGGGCGGAAACAGCTGGATCTGTTTGTCTATCAAAGGGAAATGTAACCAAAACATACAGGAGGGATGTAGCTTTTAGGATGGAGATGGTTCTGAATGAGAATGACTTCTCATCTTCAGTTTAAACTTCTGCAAATTCCTGTTGAGGGGGAGACTTGGATAATATGGTCACTGATCTAAACCATCTGTCTTCAACGATACTCAGCTTGTCTGAAGAGACTGAGTTATGTTCTCCAGGAAGCTTCAAACTGTACCTGAAGCCAGGTCTGTGGCTAGATAGAAATCAGTCTTCATGCTTTGGGATCTCCCAAGACACTTGATTTTTGGAAAAGTACCTAAAGTAAGCATACTGTATAATAGGAAGAATAGCAATTATCTGTTGGCTGTTTATTATGCACAAGGAACAACATGAAGAGATTTAAGATGGCCTCTGTTTATATCCATTATCTAAGCCATATCTCTCACTGGAAGTATTGAGGCAATAATCCTAATGCTTACCTCTTTCTTGGTCTACATGTATTTCTTCTTTTGAGTCAAATCTTAGCTTCACAAAGCTGGGGCTGTGTGATTAGAACTGTCCTTGGGATACTTAGGTGGGTGGCAGACATGCCTGTCCCTTTACAGATGCTCCAAGTATTTCCCCTAGGGTTCCCTTTTGCTGGTTGGGTGAATACAAAGTTTATACAGGCTACACATGTTAACCTGGATAATAGCAGCCTTGTGGCTGGCTGATAGAAACAGTTCCATTCCTTATCTATCTGACCAACAGTCCTCTCTAGGAAAATCTAATTTTGGGGCACCTCAAGATGGCTAAGTGGGTAAAAGCACTTACTGCCAAGCCTGATGGCCTGGACCTACATTATGAAAGGGGAAAAGTGATTCCTACATGTTGTCCTCTTCTGATTTCCACACACACTCCTATGGCATTTATAACTTATGGGCTCCCTTGAGCACACAATACACACACATAAATAAAAAAAAAAACTCATTCTCATTTCAATAGTCCAGGAGAAGAATTTATTTTATTAAACTCAATAGAGGTCTTTGATTTTTATGTAACATTACTAGTATTTCTTATTGTTTGTTTCTACATCTTCATGATTAAGACCAACTCAACCTCTTGTATAGATTTTTGTTGTCATTGACTGTGGTATTGTTAAGTTACCAACCTTTTAGTCATTGACACTGAGATGTGGTACATTTCCTGCATACTGACTTTAGGGGCATATTTCCTGAGCCACAGGTACCAATGCTGTACTACCCTTTAGATCATTGGGATCTTTAATTTGATGGTATATCACAGTTTCACCTCTTCTCCTTTTTATATGTAAAAGTTTGCTTTATATATAAAACATATTTCATATTTCAAAAAGGGACACATTTTATACTGTGGAACCCCAGTTGTTTTCCCTTAAAGTGGCTTATCTCCTAGTCCATTTGATTTGTTGTCCAGAATTTTTATTGTCATCCAGTCATCCACCTCTGTTATGAAGAGGTGGCCATTATTTTTCACTATTTAGAATACTTGGCTCTGAAGAACGTATGTAGATTCCTTTTCTGTGAGATGGGATGCTCTTTAACATCTTCTGGACATATTCACACTCCAAAGTCTTGTCTCACCAAATGCCACCAGAAACAAACAGGGCTGAGAAAAATGTAAGTGAATATTTGTTAAGTCTCAATGCACTCACTCAGCAGTCAATAGGGAACTAAAGCTATTTGCTTAGTTTGTGTGGTTGTGATTTCTTATGATGCTCCATTTGTACATGTCTAGTCTTGCCCTTTGTTTCTCTCAGCACCCTCTTCCAAATCTATAAGTTGCCCAGATTTACCCTGTTTCTGGAAGTATTCTTTAAGGATCATCCTTTCCATTAAAATCGTTTTCAAGTGTTTTGGTCCTTGTTTCAGTTACTGCAGCATCTGGAGTCTCCACTAAGCTTGTAAGCTCCCCATTACACACTGTTCTCATCCATCTCATCTTGAGTTACTGGCTTTTCATGAGTGGTATCAAGTGCTGTATGTCTTGTTTCTCATTATCAAGAGTAAGCCCTAACAATGAAACTGCACCCCTGTGCAAGTTCTTCACACTCTACTTATAGAATGCACAGGGTAGGCACATAATAATTACACATCAGATGGACTGGATCAGATCAGTCCCCTCAGATTTCTTATGTAGTTTTATTTTTACCCTCACCAGGCTCATTTCTTATTCTCTGTCTTGCTAGTGGCAGATTGTAGTTCCACCATTGTCTATTTCCCTTTCCATTCCTTCTGCCTTTCAGTCTCCATCTATGTAAAACGAGAAAAGAACTTCATGGTACTGAGTGGGTTAAATTAGATAACATATAAAAATGCCCAGTCAAGCGTGGGTTCAATGGCTCTCTTCTATATGCTCTATGCTCTGTCATATCTTACCTTTTTTTTTGATCAACTTAGTTTTTATAAAGGTCATGAAAACCTTTTTAAAAGGTCACTGCTGCTATGGAAAAAATAAGAGTAGAAATGTGTCAAGAACACTTTGTCCATGTTCAAAATGTTTACCTTGTTTTGCTGCCCAGTCTCTGCTTGTGTTCCTTTCTCTTCCCTCAGCTCCTCATTTGCAAGGCAACTCATGACCTCTTTTCTGTCACATACGTTTAGCATCATTCTGTCTTTCCCAGTCATCATCTATTCTACAACTCTCGTCTATAAAAACAATCTCCACTTACGGATTTGGATTTTTTCCCTCTTCCCATGGCCTAAGATTCCTTCTTCCCATCTAGACTTCCATGGAAGCTCCCTTTGTGAGGTCAACTGTGCTCAGTCTTCAGTACCTCACATCCATGCTGTTCTCTGCACGTGAGAGGGATTCACTTTGCTAAGAACCACCAGTAAGCTTGCTTTTCTTATCTTTGTTATCTGATTTGATCGTCTGATATCCTCCTAATCCAATTGCTTTATTTGCCCCAGTCCTGGTTCTCTTGACCTAATCACACAGAATTTCATACTTCCGGCCACTTCCTTCCACATGTGGTCCTCCCATATGCCCTGAAACACTACTCTCTCATGAGTGTCTTCTGGCCATTCTATAGTCCCAGTCAACATCATTCTTTTCCCATTTCTTTAATCCTGGGTCTCTCTTGTTCTTATGTTCTGCACTCTGATTAAATCGATTTAGCTAACTTTATTACTCCTAGAGCTATACACTCCATCTTTAGACCAATACCAATATTCCTGTATTACAGGGCCAGATGTGAACTTCAAAATGCCTGGTTTATTCAGGTGCCTGTGAGCCTTAAAAATGAACATGGCTTCAGCTGAATTCCTTTCCTAACATTTATATTTCTGTGCATTTCCCATTTCAGTTGAAGGCATGCTGTATTTATTCCAGTTGCCCCAGGTCACTTTTTAGAGTTTCCCACTCACCACCTTTAAAATCTCAAAATCCAAGTCATCATTGACTGTTGCTGACTCCTCAAAACTGGCCTCTCTTTTTCTTCTTTGTAGCTACTTATCATCTCTCAATGGCATTTTCACAATTGCTTTCACCTTTCTGCCTTCCCCATGCGTTTCTTTAGTTGGAATCAGAATAGTAAAGTTCTCCCATTCCATCCCCAACCTCCTGTGGTTGGGATTCGAAATAAATGAATAAATTTGATTAATAAAATAAAGAATGGTAGTTCTCAAATGCCCATCTGGTGAGGACTCCATTTACTTTACCATTCAGTGCCACCTGGCTGACACCTGAAAAGGACTGAAACTCCTTGACCTTACCCTCAATCCTGAGTACTCCATCTTTTCTGTGTCATCTCTCACCCCACACATGCTGAGCCCATCTTATTCTAATTGCTACCAAGTCCTGGATAATCCCTTCTTGCACATAATGTTGCTAACTCATGTTTCCTTAAGTCCTGGGTGCACTGAATAAACTCTTCGATGGTGGGCAGCTGTGTGATTGTGGGTGGGGTCAGACTACGTGGTTTAGATGAGGACTTTTAAAATGCTTACTTATTCCTCCTAGAAACAGGTTAAGTCTTTTCTAGGTATGAGGAGGGTCTCTAGGATAATGGTGTGTGTGTGTGTGTGTGTGTGTGTGTGTGTGTGTGTGTGTGTGTGTGTGTGTGTGTGTGTGTTGGAGATAATCTGCAATTTGGGGGCCCATGGAGGGGTTTCAGGGTATGTATAAGGCCTTAACAGTAAGAAGTGATGACTCTAGGGGCTGGTGGCTGGTTCCAGAAATCCTTGTGCTGCATTCTATGGCTGCTGAGTCAGGGGCTTGCTTGACTAGGATCTAAGTCCTAATTTAGTAAGTCAATCAATCAATCAATCAATAGAAGCATGTCTCTGTTAATTTGGTGTGCATGGTCATTAGGATTTTTGAAGTATTCTTTTAGTATTTATTAAATTATGATATATGTCCACACTGTTATTAGGCTCCATTTTACAAGGGAAAAACAGGTTAGAGCAATTGTCTAAAGTCACAGCAATAAAGCCAGGATTAGAGCCAAGAGTTCCAGGTTTTTAAGTATGTTGAACCAAAGATAGAGGCAAGAATGAAACTAGGAAGAGGACTATGGATCAGAGGGGATCCCACTTTGAAACAGGGAGGATTTTAATGTGTCTTTCTATAGTTAGCTGCACACATGTTCATATATACATACTCAGAATGTACACACAAACATATTATGTATACACACACAGGAGCAAGCACGCGCACGCGCGCGCGCGCGCGCGCGCGCACACACACACACACACACACACACACACACACACACACTAACTGCTTCATAAGATGGGCTTGTATATGTCCCTTGAGACTCTTGATGAACATAAATGGCCAGATACTGCCTTGGAAATTCACAGTACCTCTGGCTTCCTATGGTTTATCATGGTAACAATTCCTTTCCTGGTGGCTGAGGGCATCTTATGACCCTTTAGGTCCAGAATTCTTACTTTGGTTTTATGGAGTGCCACAGAAGTTCAAAAGCAAGTACTGGGAACGTTGTCTCCAAAATGAGCTCTGATCCATGGGATATCATTTGCTCTTGGAAAATTGTGTCCAAGTCCTCATCAAGGAGTTTGAGACATTCTTCAAATTCCCCTAAATTTGTCTTTTCTACATAAAAAATGTATTTCTCCTAAACCCCCCTTTTTATTATTTTGACATATTGACATTTGTCTTTATTTATACTGTTTCCTCTTCCTGGAATGTTTTTCTTCTCATCTACCACTGTATTTACAGGTCTCATCTATCACTGAGGGCTTAAGTAGTTAGCTCTATTCTATGTATTGTCTCAGCTAGGGAGTAAGAGGCTATCACCTATACACTATACCTGGAACTGTGCTAATCCTTATACACATGACTTCATTTGACTCTTAAAATGCTTCCCTACTCTCAACTTTATCCCCACAATATCAGAGTATCTTTTCCAAATTTATATTCAAATATTCACCTATTAATTACATTTGATTATTGAACCCAAACTGATATATGATATAGTCATTCATGGAAATACAGATTTATAAATATTTGAATCAGCCCAATGACACATTCCCTGTTGAGGTCAGAGGAGGTGATGTGCTGCCTCATGGTTTAGCTCTTGCTCTAAATGAGTGCCCTGTTTACACACCATTTAGTGTTATTTTTTTCCATTTTTTTGCTTTCTTCTAGTAATTTTGTTGTTTAAAATGTCCCCAAGAATTGTGGTGAGTTGCTATCTAGTGTCCTTAGTAAGCATAAGAAGGTTGCTATGGACTTTATAGAAAAATCCATGTGTTAGATAATCTTGTTGAGCTATGAATTATAGTGCTGTTGGCCATTGGCTCCATGTTAATGAACCAATAATACAGTACATGCAGAGAAAGGAAGGGGAAACTGGCTGATATGGCCATGATGCCACTTCCCAAAGTGCTAAAGTACCATCTCTGGTCATGATGAAGCTGTGGAGGAGATAGAAAAAAACAGCTGGATTTGTGAATCTAGCGTAGTGGACACAATGGTTATGAGGCTGAAGGCCAAGGAAATTTACAGTTAGTTATCCTATCCAGGGTCAGCAGAGTGTGAAGCTCTTCTTGGCTTGCATTGCTTGGCTGGTGTACATGGTCTACAAGGTGATGTGATGCAAAAGATAAACTTGCAGATGGGGCAGATTCTGCAGCTCTGGATGCTGTAGAGGAGTCTACAAAATACTTGAAAGTCTTCTATTGAAAAGGGTAATGTCGATGTGCAGGTTTTCAATGCTTATGAGACCAGCTCATTTTACGAGGAAGTTGGCAAATGGACATATATTACAAATGATGGTTCAGATGTGGAGAATGGGGCCAAAGGTTCCCAAGAACCCCATTTTTATTTCCTTTAGGAGCAACAGAATTGGTTAATTCTGCATACACAGAGGCTTCATAGAACATAACCACTGCTAATAATGAGAATTGACTGGACATTGTTTTAATCATTGCATTATTTCATATGCTCTTTGAAAAATGCCTGCCCTCAAGTTTTAGAAGTTGCATTATGAGACCCTTTTCCAAGAGGCAGGAGCACAAAACAGAACAAGCAATGTATTGTCCAATGAGGGACACAGGCAGGTAAACTGGGGTTGTTACAGTGATTCAGAAAGGCACAGAAGAGGGTATGTGATTTTTTTTAAGTGATTAAATATAGTTCAGTAGTTCATAGGCTAGACACTGGATTTGGATCTGTAGTTTACATATCTAGTGAAAGTGGGCTATGTCATGGTCTCATAAGGTCTTCGCCTCTCTATAACTGTGGTGTCAATTTATTTGTCTTTCTTAAGAACTACAATTGTTTCCCATTTTCCTGAGAAACCGCTATACTGATTTCCAAAGTGGTTGTACAAGTTTACACTCCCACCAGCAATGGAGGAGTGTTCCTCTTTCTCCACGTACTCTCCAGCATAGACTGTCATTGATGTTATTGATTTTAGCCATTCTGATAGGAGTAAGATTGTATCTCAGAGTGGTTTTGAGCTACATTTCCCTGATGGCTAAGGATGTCGAGCACTTTCTCAAGTGTCTTTCAGCCATTTTAAATTCCTCTGTTGAGAATTCTCTATTTAGTTCTGCATTCCACTTTTTAATTGTATTGTTTGGTGTTTTTGTGGCTAGCTTCTTGAGTTCATTGTATATTTTGGTGATCAACCTTCGGTCAGATGTGGGGATGGTGAAAATCTTTTCCCATTTCATGGGCTGGCGTTTTGTCTTGCTGACTGTGTCCTTTGCCTTACAGAAGCTTCTCAGTTTCAAGAAGTCCCATTTATTAATTGTCAATCTCAATGTTTGTGCTACTGGTGTAATGTTCAGAAAGCAGTCTTCTGTACCAATTTGTTCAAGGGTACCACCTACCTTCTCTTCTAGGAGGTTCAGTGTGGCTGAATTTATGTTGAGGTCCTTGATCTATTGGGATTTAAGTTTTGTGCATGGTGATAGATATGGATCTATTTGAAATCTTCTACGAGTCCAAATCCAATTATGCCAACACCATTTGTTGAAGATGCTTTCTTTCTTCCTTTGTATAACTTTAGGTTCCTTGTAATAAATCAGGGTTTTCAATTTGATTCCATTGGTCAACCTGTCTATTTTCCTCAAGATCCAGCAATTCTTCTCTTGGGCATATACCCAAAGAATGCACATTCATACAATAAGGACATATGTTCAACTATGTTCATATCAGCATTATTTGTAATAGCCAGAACATGGAAGCAACCTAGATGCCCTTCAACTGAAGAATGGATACAGAAAATGTGGTACATTTACACAATGGAGTACTACTCAGCAGAAAAAAAAAAAAACAATGGAATCTTGAAATTCAAAGGCAAATGGATAGAGGGAGAAGAAACCATCCTGAGTGAGGTAACCCAGTCACAAAAAGATAAACATGGTATGTACTCACTCATTTTTGACTTTTAGACATAGAGCAAAGGATTACCAGTCTACAATCCACACTGCCATAGGAGCTAGGAAACAAGGAGGACCCCAAGAGAAGATTGCATAGTACCTTGAAGAAAGGGAGGGGGAGAAGAACCCTTGAACAAAGTGGAATCACAAGGTGTGGGTGGAGAGGAAGGAGGTGAAAAGGGAAAAAGGGGAGTGGGGAGGAGAACAAGAGGCCTGAGATAGGAGATGAATAGAGGAGGGCAAGAAAGGAGATGCCTTGATACTGGGAGACAATACAGGTATAGAGAGAGGTCTGGCACAGGGGAAATGTTAGGGGATCCACAGGGATGAGCCCAACTAAGAATCCAAGCAGTGGTGGAGAAAATGCCATTGATGCTCTTCCCCTATAATGAGACTGGTGTCTATCTTGGTTACCATTCCTAGAGCCTTCATCCAGTAGCTGTTTGAAGCAGAAATAGGCACCCACAGCTGAGCACTGAACCACACCCCTGGAATTGAATTGTGGAGAGGGAAGAGAGATGAGCAAAGAAGCCAAGATGGTGCTGCAGAAACCCACAGAAACAGTTGACCTGACCTAGTGAGAGCATGGAGACCCTAGTCATAAAGCTTCAGAAACAGCATTAGACAGAACCAAGCCCTCTGAATGTGGGTGCCAGCTAGGAGGCCAAAACAGTCTTTGGGACCTCTAACAGTGGAGCCAGTCTTTAACCCTAGAGCATAAATGGACTTTGGGAGCCCATTCCCTATGGAGGGATACTATTACAGCCCAGAATACAGCAAGGAGGGCCTAGGCCCTCCCCCAAATGTTATGACAGACTATGAAGGTCCCTGGTAGAGGGCCTCACTATCCCTGGGGGAGGAGTTGGGGATGGGTTGGGGGGTTGCTAGGCAACATGGGAAGATGGGAGGGCAAGGAAATGGGGGGGATGGATATGTAAATATGACTAGTAATTAAAGAATTAAAAAAGAAATAAAAAGAGCTACAATTGTGATTTTAGTAACTATTAAGACAATTGACCTACACCTTTTACTACCAATTATACATATTAATGCTTCAGGAGGAAGCGAGGCCTTAAGGAAGAGGCTTACACGGAGGCACCATCTTGTGAAGCTGTCAGCAGTAAAAGAGAGCAGCACTCATCTGGTCAGGGATGATGAGGCCAAGGCTGGCTGCCGTAAACCCTCCACCAACTGCCTACCAGGTGGCAATGCTCAGCCCAGCACATTTGCTGCTGTACCATGCAAAACAAGACGGGTGCCTTCATAACCTGTGGGCAGCCCAGACTTTCTCACTCCAGCAGGCTTTGGCCTACTACACCAGGTCTAACTAATGGCTGTGGTTTGGGTGGAGACTTTGTAGTCAGATAACAAATGAGTCACATTCTTTCCCATTCTCTTTCTGGCAAGGAGTGAATATAATTAGTGATCTATTCGGCCATTTCAAATATTTCTGCTAGTCTGTTGAGATGAAGACTTTAACGTTTGCTGGAAATGCTCTGGCTGATGTCCAACAAAGGCTATGTTTTTAAGCAATCGGTTTTATCTCTCAAAGGAGAAAATTGGACAGAAACATGCGTTTTAAGGGAGAAAAGAGACTGGAAATGAAATAGAGGCTGGATTAGCCTTTAGGGATTTGTTTTCTTCTTCTCAGCTTTCTCGTGTAGATTTCAGTGTCATGAACTAGACCTCAGCTGTGATCTCTGGACTCTTCCAGACTCATTGGTGAATCTTCTACTCGCTTTTGTTCCCAGGCTGCTAGACAACTGCTTTGTGACTGTCAGTGAGAAAGCTCTGAGGCAGAGAGGTACCCTTCTCCACCACTATGCTGGATGCTCCCTGGTGAAGAAAGACCTGAGCCTTGAGGAAGTAAAGACTCACGAGAAAACTGACTACAATACTCGTGACCAGTAGAGGAATCAGCATCCTAGTATTCGAGGACAACTGGCTTGGATGGATGAAGTGCTTCTCCCACTCTGGAAGCAATCACAGGCTGCCCAGGATACCTCCCTCTCTTGGCTTTTTCTCAATCTTTTTCTTGTCTCCTGGGTTTTCTCTCAGTTTGGGTCCTGGAAGGGTACTTCCCCTTCTTCTCAGCATCTCATTTGGTGTCTCTGAAACACATCTCAACACCGTATGTCATAGCTGATTGTTTCTTCTGTGGGGATGGCTTCTTCTCCCTTTGTTCAAGACCATGACTGAAGCCTCACTTGTTACAGTTTCATTCCAGGTGCATCCTCTTCTCGTCAGAGGATTGTCAGCTAAAACGCAGGGCGATGCTATTCGTTTCCGTACTACATCTTTCATGATAACCAGCATAGATTAGAGACCATGCATTTGTGCCACAGTGATTTTTGAAGTAGTTTTGCTAATAGACCCTGATATTTATATTTTTACCAGACACACTGAATAGATTAAAAAAAAAACATTGATATAGTCCCATCATACCCTCACAATTTTTTAATTAGAAATTATTTTGTTTGTGTGTTTCAAGGCTGTTCACTTACTATTTGAAGTAAAATAATACTGAGTTTTGAAAAAACAACGAAGCTATTTCATCACATATATCTGGGGGTTTATCCATTGTATCTTGAGAAGATCTTCAAAAAGAATGTAGTATTTCACCATCTACTTCAGAAGAAATGAAATGTTTCCCCAACCTTTGATATTTGAAGATGAAGGAAGGCTCATAGTTCATCTATGATTTTGGCTTCTGGGGATGGAGGGAGATTCACATTTTCTTAAAAAATATTTCCTTATATTTGATGTCTTCCATTCACAAGATTTCAGTTCATATAAGGATTTCTGTGGTCTCTGTCTATTGGTTTTTCAAAAGGTTTTTGCCTTTATCCTGTATCTGTTATTTATATTTCATGTGTGTTTGTATGGTCAGTCTCTCTGCCTCTGACTCTCTGTCTCTGTCCTTCTCTCTCACTAGTTACTAGGGTTTTTTTTAAAACTTATTCATAAGCATCCTATAAGGGGAGGAATTGGTTAGATCAAAATTAGAGCTATTTGCTACTATTTTCAACATCCTAATGAAAGGGTTGCTGAAGAAAGGGTTTTAAATTACTGCTTTCTATGCCTTGTTCCTTGTAATTTGAAAAACATATGAGTTGTACATTCTAGTCTTTTCTCAGTAAGACAGAAAATTTTTCTTTTGTATATAATCTTTCATTAATTTTTATGTGTATAGAGCCCTTCCCAGAATATCAGGCTGGTGGCTCTCCGAATTTTGTATAGTTCTGTATTGTTAGGTCACTTTAGCAAACAAATTGGAGTGTTCCTTTTCTTTCTTTAAGTGGATTCTCTAGGTGCTGCCTGCCAAAGACTGTTCAGCTGTTGTGTTCTCAGATGCTGGGTATGGGTCCATCTGCTATTCTCACCTGGAGAACAAGGAACATTCTTTTCTAAGCAATAAAAGCTTTAGAAGCCAACACAAGCTGTGTGGCTGCTCCTATGAATCAGTCCTCCAATGTCCCCCTACAGTCACTGTCAGAGTACAAAGTCAACTTTGTTACAGAGTTATTAAGTGTGTGTGTGTGTGTGTGTGTGTGTGTGTGTGTGTGTGTGTGTGTGTGGGGGGGACGGGTCCTGAGGTTGACCTTGGGTGTTTTCCTCTATAGCTTTCTGTTTCATTTGGCTAGACTGGTTGGCCAGTGTGCTTCAAGAAGCTGCCTGTCTACCCTTTTCCATTCCAAAGCTGGGATGGGCATATGCTGGTGTACTCAGGATGCTGAGTACTGAGGATCCAAACTCAGGTTCTCATGCTTGCACAGCAAGCGCATTGCCCACTAATCCAACTCCCTTGTCCAAAGAAAGCATTTTAAAAACTGTTCCTGGGGATTTTAGTTCTGTACATTTGTACATGAAACTGTCCTTTTGGTATATAATTCCAGACATATGAGACGAATACTTGTACCCCTCTTTGGAGCCATGCGTTGTGCAATGATGCATTAGCACTGTTGTAGAATCTCACCTTGGACAAACCTGTTTGCTCATGTTTCTTTGTCATATCCTTAGGAAATTTAATCATCTGAACCCCTTTCTTCTGTTAGCATCCTTTATCATTTGACTAAACACAGCTGGTGGGGGAATACTGGGAAAGGGATTAGGAAGCAGAGTTCAAAATGGCTGCAGGGACACCAGCTTTTCAAGGATTTATTCTTAAATCTGGCCTTTGATGTCCTGATTGTTTTATCCAATAGTCTACCAGGGCTTGGCATAGAATTGGTGCTCAGTGACTTTGCTGAATGGAAGAACACATGCATCCTGCACTCAAGGATGCCCGGATTTCCCCAAGCTTAGTCTGGGGACTGGCTCTAGTTTCAGTCTGAAACTGCCTTTTCCAATTGGCTGTATTCTTTAACCAGTTATTTTACCTCCATAGTTAAGAACTAGGACCAGAGCCTCCTGAATTCTTCATATTTAGAAGCTTGGGGGTAGACATTTATCCTATCTTTGTTTTTTGTTTTGTTTTGATTTCTGGCTTCCATCATATTTTGACAAGATTCTGTATTTGGGGGCAAATTGTTTTGAGGCTCACTTGCCAGCATAGAAGGCAACACCCAAATCTAGAGGCTATCTGGAAGGAAGAGGTATCATGAACATCAGAGGATATCATTGGGAAGAAATAGGATTTGTTGTTGAGCAAGAAGTCTGATAGAGACTGGCCCCCATGTAGACATGGCAGCATGAATGGAGGACTTCACAGGACTGCTCATGGATGACATAGCAGGTCCATGATTGCTTTATCCCTCTAGTTCTGCAAGGTGGTTGGAGACTTGTTCCAGGAAGCTTGGCTAAGATCCTGGTCTTTCAGTGTTCAAAATGTAGAACTGAACTAATTCTACTACGGTTAAATATTCCTGTTAAATCTGTGTTTTCTGTTATGGCCATATGAGACTCATCCCAACACTCTCCAGGTCTCCAGGTCACATGTCAGAAAACTCTCCCTTGTTGCTGAAGATTTCTGTGCTTTGTAGTTGCCTATCTCCTCTCTTTCTCCTCCCTGCTCTGTCTCCTATATCCTCTCTTCCCCCTACTCTCCCAGTGTCAGCCTCTGCTCTCCATATACACAACCACAGGTGAATGAATACACACCCCGCCACTCTCTCACCACACACACACACACACACACACACACACACACACACACACACACACACACACACAGCACACACCCCATATACCACAAAGACATGCACAACTTTCTCCTTCATACCTCTTTCCCATTTTCCTCCCCTTTTCTCTCTTCTTCCCTTTCTCCGTCTTTCCATCCTTTCTTCCTCCCTCCCTCTCTCTTTCTCCTGCTTATTCTTTCTGGGTTTTGATCATTTTTTTTGTATGTGAATTCTACCCTATGAAGGTTATTGTCCATGATTTTCTTTTTATCATAGGCCATTTTATTTCCTTTTAAAATCACAACTGAGATATACTGGAGGATTCTTAATCCTTCTTTGCATTCAAAAAATTAGGACTGTGTTACATTTCATAAATCCTTATGAAGTATTCACTGTGAGCTGCTACTTCCCCATTGTTGGAATCATCTTTGTTAAAAACTTTTTTAAAAGTTCAATACCCCAAACTTGGACTCTATCAAAAATACTGAGGTTAACAGGGAAACAGGATTCAATTTGGCTGCTAGCAAGAAAGACCAAAAGTGACCATGACTTGGATCCACAGGTGAATTGTTCGCTAATGAAAGAATCCTAGAGGCAGGCAAGGCTGGCAGCAACTTGTATGGTGACTCAAGGACCTCTTCTCTTGCCTTTCTACTCTACCAGCCTTAGATAAGTAAGGGGTAGCTGCCATCATCATAAGATGGCCACAATATCTGGAGATTTCCACCCCTCACCCCCAATTTGAGTAATCCTTTCAATAAGCCACACTCAATGACTTTTATAAAGATCTATTTGGCCATTCCTATCTCTCAGAGAAGTGGTGTAGTTTTATAGCTGGTACAACCACCATATCCACACAGGGTTCTGCTGTCTTACAATGGATAACTAAAGGAAAGACTAGGAAGAAAATCATGGAGAACTCTGCTTTGGAGGTCTTTCTTTTTTTAAATCTTCATTGTTGTTTAGAGGATATGGCTAGTTCTCTATAAATAATAGCATTGTAACCATTTTTCACAAAGCATATCTTACTTGGAAGCAATCATGGTTCATTTGTATTTGGATCACTGTTCATGAAGTTTTGTGGTCTCACAGGCCAGAGCGAATTAATCACCATGGTAAAACTGTACTCTAGGATAGAGGACATGCATTTAGGATGTTGTTGGTTGCAACTTTTGCTATGTTTTTAAAAATAATGCACACTATATAAAAATGCATCATTTTAATAATGTTCCAGCCCAATTAATTCTTGACATGATTCCCAAGTCAAGGCATTTTGAATTTTTAAAAAAGATTTGTATCTTCTGAATACAAATAAGACCCAGAGATTTCTCTGAGCTCATTAAAGTCCAAATGTGAGTTATCACCACTGAAAATAGTTTCTCATTTCTTCCTGTTCTCCAGCAGATAATGGGAGGTGGGTCAGCATGATTTAGCTGAGAGGATTATATGTTCAACCAAAGGCAGATGTTCAGGGAGGGAACAATGGCACTTTGCTGATGAGCTTTGTTGGTGAGAGCTTTCTTTTGCTACTTAAATGTGATGGGTTCAAAGCTGAAAATTATGAATACAATTTAGGGTTTAAGGACTATGTGAGAGCTATCATCTCTAGTGACTTAAAGAAGATCCCTGGATTCCAATTTAGTGATTTTGAGGGAGTACTTCTACCACACATTTGTCCATTTTATAATTCTTATCATTTGGCTCTCATATGTGTATCCTAGCTTATAATGCTTATAATCTTTTTTATAAGTGAGATGGAGAAGGGGACTTGGCTATGTAACTAGAAAGATTCTGAGAGGGGAGAGAGTATGTTCATGGGATGAACAACAAGGTACAGTGGCCTAAAGGCAGAAAGGAGGCTATAGTGGGATGAAAGGATACACGAGGGTATTAGGTGGATGGGGGAAAGAAGAATCAAGAAGTTTTATTTGAAAATACCATAATGAAATCCGAATATGCTAATTTAAAATTTTAAATGAAGAAAATTAAAAGTTGGCTTATAGCCTTTATAGCTCCCATCTATATATATTAAACAGTTAGGTTACTTAGGCTACTTTCCAGGGTTGTTTGAAATAAAGAATATAGCAAAGGGTGTACAACTCTTCTGTGGCTTGGATCATAGATTGTCTCCTAAGGTTTATGTGGTAGAAAACTGGTAACCAGGGCAGTGGTGATGAGGCAGCAGAAATTTTCAGAGGTGGGATCTAATAAAAGGTCATTAGTTTATGGGGCCCCGCCTTCACAGATGATTAGAACCCTCTCTCAGGACTGAACTACCTGTCTTGGGTTTGATATACATGTTCTAGTTTCTGCTTAGGGAGCTGTTGTAAAAGAGTGAGCCTAGGCCCTTCTTACTATGTTTCTTTCTTGCTTTGCACATAAACTCTTCATCCATCTTGTGGCTGGTTCCTTTATGGTTCTCTGCCATCTGTGAAATAGCCAGGAGGCCCTGAACAGGCCCTGGTGGTACATGCTGTTTAGACCTTATGCCTACCAGCATTAGAAGCTCAGTTGACCTCATAACTTCATGCTGTGCCAGTAAAAGCCAATTCAGCCTAGGGTGATGTCCTCATGCCCCCCTCTTCTTATGCCTTGTCCCTATCTAAGAGGAAGACACAGTGATGATTGTCTTACAACAATACAGAACTCATGTTTTACAGGTACTTGTCTCCATGCCCCTTAAGAAGTTAAATCCTGTTTAAATAAATAACATTACACAGTGGGAGGACATGAGTTTCTGAAGAGATGATTATTGGGTATGTTATCCCTGAGTGGACCTGAAGAAAGTGTGGCATGGAAGAGGTTGGGCTCAGCTGTGAGGGGCAGACTTCCTTGGTAAGGGCCACCAACCAGGGCACTGATAGGAACTCTTTTAGATTGCATTTGATGGATGTTTCATTAGCCTAGTCTTTTCTGCTTCTCTTGTAGATATTTGAAGATCATCCTAATGGCTGGAGAAGTAAAATTTTCTATTAGCACTAGATTAAGTTATGACTTCCGGGAGTGTTTTGTCTGTGCTTAAAATATTGAACTAATTATCAACGTTTAAAAACAGAAATTTTATTTACTTCTCCTTTTGGCTAAGATCAAGTGTAAAATCAGGAAATTTCACACAAAAATCAGAACTTTTTCCTATACCACACAAATTTATGATTTCATCTTTAATTATTATATTTTTGGTTGTGAGCCTAGCCTTTAATGACTGAGCCATCTCTCGAGCCCTCATCTTTAATTATTATTGTTACATGTATATACATATATGTACGTATATATTCACATGTCTATGTAATCTACTGAGTCTGAAATTCTCAAAAGAAAGAAAGAAAAATAAAAAAGAAAAACTACTAAAAAAATTCCATTTTAATCTAACCAAATATCAGTCATCAGGCTTCTGGGATGCTGGGAAACAGCTCCTTCCTCTGTCAGTTTGAACACTTCCGATTGAGCACAGGTCTGTGGTTACTATGGAAACAGGGTGCTAGTGAGGCAGAGGGATCAGGGCTATAGATGATGCAGCCATGGAGTACTTACAGGTGGCAAATGGATCAGTGTGTCTCTGTGCTTCTGGACAAGCAAAGAAGAGAATAGAAGGCATGTAGCTTCCACCCCTTATCAGAAAGTACACTGTGCCAATCCTTATAGGTCTAAAGACTTGGACTTGACATGCTCTGTATATCTATCTAGCTTGGCAAATTCTACATTGTTACTTTAACATTTTAAGTCTGCATTTGCAAATAAAGAGATGTGATAAAATATATAATAAAGCATATAAACGACACCACACAGTACTTTCAAAGGACAAAAGTAGAGTCAGTTTTCAGAGAGTGACTCTTCTGTCCTAGCATCAGCCTGGGTTGCTTAGGGATCTCCATGGGACTCCCTTGACCAACAACTCAACCTAATGCAACCCAATGCCACCACTGGAAGCCTTGCCTGTCTACAAAAGATGGCCAGTTTAGACTGTATCCTCCACTACTAAGAGTCCTCGCTAAGGTCACTATTACAGATTGCAGGAAGTTTCCACTGCACTACATTTCCACCCCACAATGCCCCCCAATTCCAGTTGTCTCTCTTCACATTCTCTTCCTCAAATCCTTTCCCCCACCCAATCCTTCCTACTCCTGGCCCCACTTGCCCTCAGTCCACCTGCAAAACTTATTTTCCATTCCCAGGGTGAGCCATTTGCCCTCCTCTTTACCTAACCTCTCTGGGTCTGAATCTTGATTATTATTTGCTTAAAAGCTAATATTCACTTATAAGTGAACCCATACCGTATTTGTATTTCTGGGTCTAGGTTACCTTGCTCAGGGTGATTTTTTTCTAGTTGCATTCATTTGCCTACAAATTTCATGATGTCATTTTCCCCCAAAATGTGAGTAGTACTTTATTGTGTAAATGAACCACATTTTCCTTATCCATTTTTCAGTTGAGGTTGTTTCCAGTTTCTAGCTATTATAAATAATGCTGCTAAGAACATAGTTGAGCAAGTGTCCTTGTGAGATGGTAGAGAGTCCTTTGGGTGTATGCCTTAGACTGGTGTAGCTGATTCTTGAGGTAGATCAACTCCCAATTTTCTGAAGAACCACAATATTATTGTAACAGTGGCGGTACAAGTTTGCACTTTCACTACCACTGGAGAAGTGTTCCCCTTGTTTCACATCCTCACCAGCCCAGCATGAGCTATCACTTGTGTTATTGATCTTAGGTTCCATCGTTGAGGACACCATCCATATGGATCATAGAATGTAGAAAGCTTGAGCTGTTGCAGGCATTGAGCTTTCACCCCTATGTTCTAGTTTCTCTGGCAAGGTACTCTGCAGGCTACAGAAAGAGAAATCTGGACACCAACACAGCCATAAAACCTACAATCTGTCCTGCCTGATAGGTGTGTTGGGGAAATGTGGCATAGAACTTGTGGGAGTGGCCAACCAATGTTTGGGTTAACTTGAGGCTAAAGCCACTAGAGAGAGCCCATGCCTGAGACTGCCTGGATGGCCAGGATCCCTAGACTGGATGGCCCAGAGACCTAGGGTAGAACAAACACAGATGGCAAAAAATAGAAAAATCAGTAAAATGATTTCTTAGGAAATTCTGCTATAATCATTGATTAGTGCCTTGTCCAGTTATCATCAGAGAGGCTTCCTTAGACAACAGATGTGAGTGGGTGCAGAGACCCACAGCCAGACATTATGTGGAGAGAGAATCGAATTTGGAGGTCCCCATGGGGTCCCTTCCCTTGGAGATCAGGAAACCCCACAGAACAGGGGGAGAAAAGATTGTAGGAGTCATGGAGGATGGAGGATACCAGGAGAACATGGTCTACTGAATCAACTAAACAGAACTCATGCATGGCTCGTAGAGACTGAAGGAGCAAGAACAGGGCTTGCAGGAGTCTGCACTAGGTCCTCTGTGTATATGTTTCAGGGGTTAGCTTGGTGTTTTTATGGGACTCCTAACTGTGGGAGTGGATGTATCTCTGACTCTTTTGCCTGCACTTAGGACTCTTTTCCTTCTATTGAGTTGCTTTGTTTGGCCTTGATGGGGTTTTTCCTTGTCTTATTGTGTGTTTTGTCCTGTTTGGCTGTTGTTTCTTGGAGGCTTGCTCCTTTCTGCATAAGAAACAGAAGGGGGGGTGGATCTGGAGGAGAGGAGAGGTGCAGGGTGGGAGTAGCTGGAAAAAGTAGAGGAGGGAAAACTGTAGTCAGGATATATTGTATGAGAGAAGAATCTATTTTCAATAAAACGTCAGTCCCTAGGCATTTTAATGAGGAAGATAGAAGAAGAATCACGACATTTTTATGTATTTTATTTAAAACTTTTGCTTGAAGTCATCTCATGAATACAACATTCTGCAAGTGATTATTTTGATTTGGCTTAAAATTAATTTATCTATTATTTAAGCTCAAAATTATGCAGACAGAAAAACATGGATCCTACATCATGGAACCTCCACCGGGTTTTTAGTGTGAGTTCATGAAGCATTTGCAGGACACCACACATGATTTTCCTTTTAACTATCAAAATAAGGCCCTGGAGAGGAGGCTGGTCGTAGATGCTGTTTAAGCCCTCTGGCTAACAGCATCAGGAACCAAACTGACCTCTTCACTTTATGTTTCCATTTTCAGGCATTTTGTTACTGTAATACAAAATAAACCAAGACACTTTCTCTCACTTTCCTCCAAGATAATCCTAGTAAAAGCTGGTTCAGTTTAGGGCAATAGTGGAGGCTCTGGGCATAATTTCTGGGCTCTTGTTTTTATTTTCTTGGGTTGCTAAACAGACAGGTGATGGAACAAGTGGACAGGAGTATTACACTGAAGCACTTGGAGGACCAAGACCCTTAGATTATGATGAAGACTTCACAATGTGGCATGTCAAAAAGGGAATCAGGAATCATTGTATAGATGAAAGGTCACAATAGCTTGGAAGCTCCAGTGATATGTTGATAGCAAACCATTAATTTTCCTATTTTTGAACTTTCCCAGATTATGAAGTCACAGAAAACAAAAATCTGGTGTAGCACTATAGCACACTGAATCTCTTGTTAATTCATGTTATTCTTACTCAGTTTTAATTACTATTTTAGTTATGGTTGGTACCCATTCAAATAACATTGACATAAACATCTCTGTAATATTTATGTATATATGTATATATGTGATATATATGTATACATTCAAGAAATTATATATATATATATATATATATATATATATATATATCAGTAAAATCATCATGTCTAAACATAGAAGTATTATCCAGGTATTTGGAATACTATAAAGAATATTTATATCTCAGCAGTGGTGGTACACACTTTTAATCCCATCACTCAGGGAGCAGAGGCAGGCAGATCTCTGTGAGTTCGAGGCCAGTCTGTTCTACATAGTGAGTTCTAGGATAGCCAAGGCTATACAGGGAGATCCTGTCTCAAAACCCTCCCAAAATAAAGTAAAAGACTATTTATTATGAATATAAAGGGATGCCTTTCTACATAGTAGGAGCCCAGTAAACAGTTGTAAGAGAATAAAGCATATTCTCCTTCATTAAAAGCTCTTTGCTAGTCCATAGCAAATTATATTAATGAATAATATGATTGCATACAATAGCCACTTTTTCTATTAGTTTTAGCCTTAAGATACTGTGATAAAGTGGCAGGTCAGATGCCATTGTTATTTCTTTGTTCCCACAAGGAAGCTTCAGTTCAGAGCTCAGAAAGTGTTTCTCACAGCTGATATAGAACAAGAAAGAGCAATTAAGGATCCCAAGTAAATGATTACAAAATTATGTGCTTTTTAATCTCCATAGATTACGTGTGTGTGTGTGTGTGTGTGTGTGTGTGTGTGTGAGAGAGAGAGAGAGAGAGAGAGAGAGAGAGAGAGAGAGAGAGAGAGAGAGAGAGAGAGAGAGAGAGAGAGAGAGAGAGAGAGAGAGAGAGAGAGAGAGAGAGAGAGAACACCAGAAATAAAGAGCCAGAGACCAAGAGAGAACATGTGTGTAAGAGAAAATGTGTGTGGCAGAGAGAACATGAGAGACAGAGAAAATGTGTGTGTGGGAGAGACAGAGAGAGAACGTGTGTGTATATGCACGTTTGTGTATACTGCACCCAGGCACATGCACAGTGAAGTAGCCAAGTTTTTAATGGTTACTACCCAACCACTTGGTACAAAACATTCAATTCTATATTGTCAGGCTGCATAGTTATTGGATTTATATTTGTTCCTCTTTTCCAGCTCTTTCTATTGCCTCTGGTTTTGTTATGTTCATTTTATGCCACATTACTGGTTCTAGAAGATTCCTTGAAGGGAAAAAATTGTTTAGATGAGAAAAGATAAGCTTTAGCGGGAAGTTGCAAAGTCTCTTTGCTTCCTTTGGAGAACTGTCTTAGGTTTGGCCAGCCATCTTGCACATCTGTCATATGTGTTGTAAGGATCTGAGTGAGACTGATAATGATAAGTATTTGAGCCTCCATTTTTCCTGTGCTTGGCAACAGGCTCCCAATTCTTCATGTGGGAATGGCCAGTGGGATGACAAGTAGGGCAATGAGATGACAAGGAATTTCTTGGCAGAAGCAGTGGTCCAAAGAACTGAAACAAATTGCACTCCAGGGCTATGCTGCTCCCGAACAGTCTGGAGAAAATAGTTGTGATAAGGGTATGCTTTTCCAGAGAGATCCCACACTCAGTCTTTGCCTTGCAAATGTGATTTCCTGCTGTGGCTGTGGTTATTAGCTGCAGAGAGAGTACAGCATGAGCTGATCTTTCCACATGGCTGTTTTCCTTATCCCTTCCCCTCACAAATCTGTACTAAGACACAAGAGCCACAGGTATATTGTCCTTTTACCCTGTTCTTGCAGTCTAGGAGTTGACAACAGGAAGAGCACAGTGATACATTTCTTATTGCTGTTGTTCATGCACTGTTACTGAGAACCACTGTGCTTTGGGGGAAAGCTTTGCAATGTGCCAGGCTCGGGTTATTGCTCGTGTCCATCAGCAAGACCTTCAGGGTTCCTGTCAGGGGGAGTCCCTGCCTCAGAGGAGGACTGGAGATGACTGGAGTATGTTTCTGCAGTTTTCTCTAGGAGAAGATTGCCTGCTCCTAGTCGGGGCCAGTGAAGACAAGATGACTCTAAGGAACACCCTCAGCCACAGTCCTCTTCTTCAGCGTCATCCAAAGACACTTCCTGCCATATTGCTTTATCTCAAGGCTCCTTGGTCTCTTGGCCACCACAATCTGAGTGATAGTTTCTTAGGGACACAATACACAGACACATGATGTTGTTAGAGAGAATAGAGGATCAAGGAGACACAGAACTTAAGGCAGAGAGGACTGTGGAGTCTCTGGAGGGAGGAAGGAAGGAAGGAAGGAAAAACGGAAGGAAGGAAGCTACCGCTAACATGGAAATCCAATGTCCAGAGAGTATCCATGAACTACTGTAACTGTTTCCCCACTGTCCTCTGCGTCCCCATCCCGTGTGCATACTTGTCCTTTGTGAATACATGTAGAGATCAGTGGGAGACATCAGAATGTCTTCCTCAATTACGTGTGTGTGTGTACTTGTTCTTTGTGAACGCATGTAGAGGCCAGTGGCAGACATTAGAATATCTTCATTACTCTCCACTTTATTATTTGAAACAAGAGTCTCTCAGTGAACCTGGAGTTCACCATTTCAGCTATCCTGGCTGGTCTGTGAGCCTCTGTGATCCAACTATCTCTGCACACAGCGTGGAGGAGGTTACACATGTGCACACCATGGCTGATCTTTACATGAGTGCTAGATATGCACGCTTGGGTCCTTAGGCTTGTGCACCAAGCATCTTACCCACTAATCCTTTCTCTAGATTCTTGGGCTTTATTATTTTTTCTTTTACAGATATATTGTGATATAATTTATATACAATGGTTTACACACATTTAATGTCTAAAATCAGTGGGCATGACAAAGGTGTATACCTGTACAACTGTCACCACTGTCAGGATAGGGAACACATCCATTTCTCCCCCAAATTTTCTCTTGCCTATTTGGGAACTTACCTTTCTCATCTTCTTCCATTTTCCAAGAAATCAGTGACCAGATTGTGTCATTAAGAAGCAGTTTGAATTTTCCAGCACTTTATAATTATAGTTTTATAACTGTTAGTCTCCCCTACAGCATCATTTCACTGAGATATGTTCATGACATCACAGGTATCATTAGTCATTTTTATTTTGTGAATTGATTTGAAAAATCTGTGTACTCTTGCATGTACCCTTGAGTGATTTTCAATTATTTGTGATTTTATTTATGGACATTTATATACAAATCTTTGTATGGCTATATACAACATTTCATATGTGTATTTGCATGCATGTATCTTAATGTGCCATGGGACAAAGGAGAGATAAAATTAGAGACTATTTTGAACTGAATAAAACCAAAACTACAGCACATTATCATTGATGGGATATTACCAAGCCATTATTTAGAGGAATATTTATAGAACAAAATGACTATAACAGAAAAAAAACAAATGTCTCTAATTAATGATCGTAGCTTTTATACCTAAATAAACTAGTAAAAAGAAGAGGAAGTGAAATTCAGATAATGGAAAAGAAAGAAAATCATAAAGATCCGGGCAGAAGTCAAAGGAATTGAAAAAAACTCATAGATCACATCAATTAAATCAAATAAGGTCTAATATAATTGATGACGAGAGAAGGTACAGATGGTCAATTCCATGGATGAGAAGGGTGACATTTGTAAAGATTCCATAGAGGCTAGAGAGATAAGGAATATCATACAGAATTTTGGGTCAATAATTTGGATAACTTAGATGGAAAGAATCAATGTTATGAAAAAGTACCTAATTATTTGAGAAGTAGGTAAATAAAATGTCTATTAAGTAGGTGAATTATAGCTTTCATCTTCACGCTCAGATCCTCCCACACATAATCTAGGCCCCATTGGCTTAACTGGTGATGAGTCATGGCCAATATTTAAGGTAGAAATGATAGAAACTATGCAAAATCCTTATAAAATTGAAAAGATAGGAATACGTACTGATTTGTTCTGTAAGGCTAACCATTTTTTTAAAGTTAGGACAAAACAGCAATCATAGGAAAATTACAGAGTTAAAAATTTCCTAACAGAATTTTATAAAATCTAACCCATGTATGTGCGTCTGAGCAAATTATGCCATCAGTGCATGTCCGAGCCTGGTGCCTCACAAGAATGTAAGCCTGATGACACCTTCGAGGACAAAACTGTTTCTGAACTCTAAAGTTTTATGTGGATTCCTATTGTATGATGTCAACTCATCAAACCATCTATTTGAAAACTTTTTGAATCTAAATGACCCTCAATACCTTGTAAACAGAACTACTGCAACAGTGATGGAAGAGCCCATCAGTTGGTTGTTGCTCTAGTTGGTAGAGATTAAAAAATATGGACCATCTTCCCCAATGTGGCTGAGTCATGATGAAAGATCCCAGTTAGTTGAGGAAGCATCTACATTCTGAGTGTGAGACTCTGCACCCTGCAAGCTATGGGTATGCAAAGCAATGGTTATTCACATGTGGTAAATTGACTGCCAAATGTAGCAGATGTGTTTTCTAGCATCTGGGGGCATCTCTCAGAAAGTCTGCATTCTCTTAAAGGCAGATGGACATGTGTAAAAATCAAAGAAAGCTTATATAGGAAATGTAAACTTGTATGTTTGCTATGGCTCAAAGTTAGGGATATTTTACATTTTCTGATAACTTCCTTCCTTGTCTGAATTCTTAGAGGGCCATCACTGGTGTGCACACAATGTGTGTACTTGGTAGTGAACGTCTGATTGTTCTGTGGAGTTTGATTTCTGCCATGGAAGCGCATTAGTTTAATGACCCTTAGCGAGAATCAGTGGAAATAGATGAAAAAGAAACAAAAGAAATATTGGGGGTAAGACTCCAGCAAATCCTAAATATTTTTTAAAAATGTCAGTAGCATTAAACTAAATGCTTTGTAGCAGAAGACATGGCTTAGTTTAGAAAGTGCTTGCCATGCAAGCATAGGGACCTGAGTTTGGATCCCCAGTGCCCACTTAATACTAGCATGATAATGTGCACCTGCTTTTCCAGTACTGCGAAGATAGAGACAGGAGGATTCCTGTAGGTTGGTGGCCAGCTAGTCTTGTCAGGTGGTGAGTTCCAGGTTCAGGGAGAGGCATGGCCTCAAAATATTATATATATATATATGATGGACTGGACAGATGGTTTAGCACTTAGGACCAGAGGACCCAAGTTCATTTCCTACCATCCACATCACTGTTCATACTGTAACTCCAGTACTAGGAGATCTGATGCCTCTTGCCTCAGTAGGCACCTGCATTCCTATCTCCATAAAGATACACACACACACTTACACATAATTTAAAATAATATGATTAAATATTAAAATAATAATAAAGTAGAGAGCTACTGAGGAAGACACCCACTCTTCATGATTGGCTTCACCGATGTGCATTACTTCTCTCATGTGCATATGTACAAAACAAACACTTGGCACATAGCTCCCAGTTTTTGTTTTAATGGTCCACATTTTGCATTTACCTTCTCCCCAGCACTTGCTCGGAATGATTTTCCAAAGGGGGAGTTGTGAGCTTCTCTTCATTGCTCTTCTTTCTGCATTATCTTTCATGAACAAGGCACTTTACTTTGAGATTCCTTTTCATGACTGATTTTAATTACTAGTGACAGCTACAGATGTCCTTCTTTCTGGCACAAAGACTTAGTTGGGGTAAAAAAAAAATCACAGCTAGTAACTAACAAGAACACCCCGTTATGGCTCAAAGTTAACAATTCAAGAACAAATGGAACTGTGAGCTTACAATGCGACCCCATTATTCTTTTCATTCAGCATTTCAAAAGCAATTCATTCCACAGGCAGGTGGTATGGTGATCTGAGGATTATGTAACATTTCTTTGTTAGCTTTTAAAATCTTTAGCGAATGTCTTTGTTGTATCCCAGTGGTTAGTATTGCATTGCATTCAGAATGTAGCACTTGATACATTAGCTATCACATGTTTTATCCCCCCAAATTACACTCTAGGTTCTTTTTTTTTATGTTAAGCCTACAACTATAGTGTCTATCTGTTAAATTTTTCTTGCAATGAAGTGTTCATCAGAAAGCATCCTCCTTCCCTCAGAGCCCCATGACATGCTTGCTGTTCCATGATACATGTTCTGGAACTAGAATCTGGCAAACTCTCAGATGTGGATTATCACCCCACTGGTGTTCATTTTGGTGGGTCTTCAGGAGGGAAGATGTGTTCCTATGGTCAGTATACCTACTGGGCTATCTGCAGTCTGATCATTACCGCTGGCTCACCATCATTATGAAATTTTTATGTTTTCTGATGACTGTAACTTCTCTGTCTCACTTTTTAGCAGAATGTCATGGGTGTGTACACAGTGTAGGTCTAGTGTGGGCTCGATGAATAATGTCTGTTATATGTCATCTTCCTTCCTCCAGGAAAAGTGCTCTTCTGGTTTGGTGCTTGTTAACCAATGACATCTCGACATAGATTTTGAATGACATCTCCTAGCTGTTTCCAAACAGTGACAACAGGTTGACAAACTGCCAATCCAAAAACTCTGAAATCTGAAGCTTTTTGAATATCTATATGACAAATCAAAAATTCTAAACCACAACACATGGTATATTATTAAAAATATTGTGTCAAATTACTTTCAATTTACATGTATAAGCTGTAGATGAAAGAAATGAATTTTATGTTTAGACTTAGGTTCTGGGGCAGGTGTTGGTGGCACACACCTTTAATCCCAGCACTCAGGAGGCACAGGCAGACAGATCTCTGTGAGTTCGAGGCCAGCCTGGTCTACAGAGCAAGTTCCAAGACAACCTCCAAAACAATACAGAGAAACCCTGTCTCAAAAAACAACAACAACAACAACAACAACAACAACAAAAAGACTTAGGTTCTGTCTCCAACATATCTCACCATGTATGTACAAATATTCCAAAATATGAAATTGGAGAACAACCATCCTCAACTTGTTTTTCAAATATGGGTGGGGGAGATGAAGAATAAAGGGCATGCATTAAATGCCTGATAGTATGCACTGGAGAATTGTCTTCATATACGATGTATTCATTTCTCCTCCTAAATATTCTGCTGAGAATCTAAAATTCTCCCTGCCAGGTCTTGGTTCCATGTGCAGAGATGTGGGCTGCCTGACCTGATGGCCAGATCCAGGGGAACACACTGTCCAGCCCTCATATGATCATTTCCTTGATCTTAAAATTATAAGTCAGATTTACCAACTATAGAAGACTACAGCAGAGAAAACTGTGAGGGGGCCACATTGTCTAACTTCACCTACATGTCCCTGGTACAAGTGCCCAGAAATGACTGCTACTAATTGTTTCTCCTCTATGTCTTTCTCCCTGTCTTCTCGACAGGAGATCTCATGTAACCTAGGCTAGCCTCAAACTTTCTGTGTAGCTGTGGATGACCTGGAAGTGCTGGGATTACAGGCATGTGCCACCATGCACAGATCAGCATATTCTTGGTAAGTTTTGTGTATTTTGTATGTTTGAATGGGGACAGCCTGCCCACCCTGCCCACCTCTCCCTTTGCTAATATAAAAGGGGATAGACTTATTCAAACTGCTACCAACTATTTCTTCTTGAATCACATTTTCTTGTATCTTGAGCACTATTCATTACCCATGGTCTTATCTCTCACCTTTTCTCTGTTTTTAGGGAGGGGTTTAGTCAAAGGACAGCCTCTGGCTTCAGTCCTCCCCTACCACATTGAAGTAGGGTCTCTTTATTCTTTGTCTCTGTGCTGTGTACCCTAAGCTAATGGCCTATAAGCTTCCAGGGGTTCTCCTGTCTCCACATCCCATCTCATCACAGAAGCAGTGGATTACAGATGTGCACTAGCTTATGTGGATTCAATGGATTCAGACTCAGATCCTCAGGCTTGCATGACAAGCACCCACTAAGCCATTTCCCCAGTCCTTACTTCCTGTCTCTCCATGAACTATTTCTCCTCTGCTCATTCCTTTAATATCTGGGTCCCTTGCCAGGTGGTGGTAGCTCATGTCTTTAATCCAGCACTCAGGAGGTAGAGGTAGGCGGATCTCTGTGAGTTCAAGACCAGCCAGGTCTACAGAGCTAGTTCCAGGGCAGTCAGGGCTACACAGAGAAACCCTGTCTTGAAAAACAAAACAAAACTGTGTCTCCGCCGCTGTACTTTGGTCCCTTCTTCTCCTCATTCTACTTGTCCTGTGTGGATAGTCTTTTCAACTTGCAGATGATTCATGCCCACAGCTCCTCACGGCACAGATTCAGTTGGTTGTGTCAGGAACACTGTGGCCTCCTTATGTTGTCTCATCTGTGAGACTGCCATGCCCATTCTTTGACCCCTGTACTCACTACTTAGTGTAGTTCTATTTGTAGGGGCCTTTCTCAGATTGTCTTTTAAGGAATATTTCTGCACTACTGAGGCCTCAGTTTTTAAGTAGCATCTTCTCAGAGAGAGGTTTAGTCTTTCTCTAAATATCAAAACATCTGGATGACTCGAGTATAGGTAAAGTGGCTGACTCTAGCAGGGAGTCACAGAAGATTGATTGAAGCCAATAAATCAATGGGACTTTGAGGGATACTCAGATGGAGGGACCATGATGAATCTCACTCCCACCCCATTTCTTTGTCTAGGTAGGAATGATTGCCCAACTTCCCTACTGAGTGATGTGTTTGGGGGTATAGTTAAAAGCAAGGGAAGATTAAGGACTCCATGCTACTTGGTCTTGAATACACACTAGTTAATTATTTATGCAGAAAATATAATAAGGCAATTTTCAGACTGAAAGGACAAGAGAGCTAGGTATAGAAGCCAAGTCACACCATCAACTTGTCTGGCAGAGAGATTACTGTGGTGTGGACCTGGCACAGGGGCTTTGAGTTGCCTCCTAAATGCTGCCATTCAGCAGCAGGCTCTCTACCCCATCTGGATGCAACTTGTGAACCTCAAATCTCCTTTCCAAGTTTTCATCAGACTGGATCCTACATGCCAATTTCTCCCTTAATGTCACCCTCTTCTGAACTGAGACGTTGATTGGATGTAACTTATCACCCAGATAATATCACATGCTTACTGTTGTGGTTTGAGTGTGAAATGTATGTTTGGACATTGGTTCCCTGGTTGGTACTACTGTTTTGCAAGGGTTAGAAGCTTTAGAAGATGGGATCTCAATGCAAGAAGTCCCTCATTGGGGACAGGCTTTGGGGACCTATAGCCAGGTCCTACTCCTGTTTACTTTCCTTCTACTGTTTCACCAAGATGGGAAGAGGGGTAGGGTCCCAGCTGTACACTCCACCCCATGTCTTCTCTCTTCCATGGTAGACTTATCTTGAACAGTTGCTCCTTAACAGATATTTGGTCACAGTGACACCAAAACAAACAAATACACTTGCTTTCTAATTTGAAGGGATGCAAGGAGAGTGGGTTTCTGGCTTCTTTCATAGGGATAGGACTCACAAAGGAGGACATTTCCCAGACTTCTAAGGAAATGTCTAAAAGTACCAGGAGCCAAGAAGAATAGAGTCACACTGAGAGTTGCTCCTCCCTCCCATGGAGGGCACTGACTACAACCCAACCCTTTGTTCTTATTTGTAGCATCTTTGCTATCAGCAGAACACTGAGCTAGCTCATGCTCAGGTCTTTGCTAATTAGGCTTGACAGATATGTTCTCCACTGGTTTGGTAAGTATAGCAATCATATATACAAATCTAGCCTCTGGCATGTGCTATGAGAGTCATGAAAGCTTTTCTTTCTGAGAAATCAACATTCAGTGATCCAGGCAATGTGCTCTGCATACAGCATCTAAGAATCTCTGTATTTATTATGTAAATTTACCAGAACAACAAATTCATGCAAATATCGTAAGTCAAGGAAACTGAGAATCAAGGAGGTTAACTAATGGATCCAGGATTATGGGCAGACAGTCTGGTCTCAGTGCTCTTTTTTATTACCCCATATGCCATAGTTCTCTCTCACGAGGTTATTTGATGATAATAGGGGCTTATTGGACATTATGAACACAATCTGGTTGAAGTGAGAGATAGCACTTATATTCTCCAGGCTCCTTAGGGGAGATGTGCTAAATGAGTCTGGCCTGGGTATTCCGACACTGGGACATGTGACTCATCTCTCTGCAGGTCTTTTCAATACCCTCAGAGTCACAGTCTACTCATGAATGGTTCATCACTTTTGTTTATAAATTTCCAAATGTGTATTTTTCCCTTTGAGCTAAGTGTCTCCAGCCTGTGTGGTTTGCAAGTGAAGAGGCAGGCTGTACTTCTCCAGGAGACTATTGAAGCCTACTGTGTAATGTCCTCAATTATATGTCTGTTATTTTAGTATTTCTGTAAGCTCCTATGTTACTTTGGTCCTGGGCTCAGGGTTAGAGATGCATTACCATTCTCATGGGACACATTTTTTATATAATAATTGGTACAACTTTTAGAGACATACAAGGGCTAGTGGATGGATTTAGGAGCAAAATTTGTCAGTGGTAAAAGCTCTGGGTACCAAACACAGTTCCTGACATAGTAATTAGGAAGCATTCTTGTCATAAGGAATGTCCAGTTCTAAAAACCAAATGAGAGTAATGTCTGCCTCTGGAAAGAGATTTCTGGTTCCTGCTACCATTTATTTATGACAGGGCAAAGGTAATAAGACTGGCATTAACAAAGCCACTCTGCCAGACTGAGTGTGTCTATATTCTCATTTCATATGCAACAGACACATTTGTGGGATTAAAGAAACTCGAAACTGAACATCTGTGTGAATCTGGGAAACCCAAGTCTACACTGAACTTGAGACTTGGATATGCAGGTATCCGAGACAGATATTAACATGCATATTAACAGTCAAGTCTGCTCAGATGGGCAGCACTGTTAAAGCTTGTACAGCAAACACTGGGGTCTTCTGTGGAACCTCACCTGTAAGTTTGCAAATAAATGGGATTTCTGCGGGACTGGCACAGGGATTCATGGATTTTTGTTTCTCCGTCTTTTCTATTAATTAGAACAGAGTAGGTGCTTAAGTGCTGATTAAGTGCATTTGTAAGGAATAAATGAAAAGAGTAGAAGTGATTTTTTTTTATTTTTAAATTGGAGGTAGGAGAGTCATTTCTTGAGTCTGTACTATTTACTTTTTCAAGGGTAACCAGACTAGCTGGTATGTTTGAGGTAAAATTTCTGCCCTCTGGTGGCATGGGCAGAAATGACCTTCCAAGCTGAGTGCTCTCTGACTAAGCTGCTCTGTCTAAATTCATCCTCACTCAGGTGCTTAAGGAATATGCTATGCATTGAGGGATGATAAATTCCATTTGACTTCCTATGAAATACCAATTTCACCCAATTAAGTCAGAAGGTCATCTGGAATGTGTGTGTGTGTGTGTGTGTGTATGTGTGTGTGTGTGTGTGTGTGTGTGGTGTAGTGTTCTGTCTGCATGTTTGCCTGCACACCAGGAGAGGGCACCAGATCTCATTACTGATGGTTGCGAGGCACCATGTGGGTGCTGGGAATTGAACTCAAACCTCTGGAAGAGTAGCCAGTGCTCTTAATCTCCGAGCCATCTCTTAAATTCCCTGACACCCAGGATTCACATGGCTGTCACATCTTAGCTTTGGTGGAATGAAAGGCCCGCTGCCTCTCTGTCTCCCCCCGCCTATGCCGATGCTGGGTGTTCTCTCTGGAGCAGCCGGGATGGGCTGGGAAGAGCAGTTGACCGAGGGCAGCACGGCGGGGACTGAGCAGGGCAGGGCTAGGATGCGGCCAGGGGCTGGAGAGTGCAGCGCGGGCGATGCTTGTCCGGGAGCTGCGAGCTGCGAGCAGGGAGCCACCTCCAAGGCCAAGGGCGGAGCCGCCCTGCTTCCCCTTCATCCCGCTGTCCCTGCCCCCGCCGGCCTCCACTTCCCCCGCCCCCACGCCCCCCCAATGGGGAGCCTTCGTCCCAAGGTCAGCCATCTGGACCGGCAAAAGATAAAGGCCATTTCGCCTGACTATTACGGTGCCTTTTTCCCCTATAAAAGGACTCCCCTTCCGGGGCTCGGGGCTTAGCCTAACAAAAAGCTAAGTCCCCGGGTGCCCGGCGCCATCAATAAAACCTCTTGCGGTTTTGCATCCAAATGTGGTCTCGCTGATTCCTGGGTGCGGGTCTCCTGCTACGAAAGTACCTCTTCTGAGGTCTTTCAGGAGGCTTGGCCCCTCCACTGAGAATTGCATTTGATGAGAAGTGTACTGTTAACACAGACTAGGTTCCCAGAGGAGTCACACAGGTGTAGCTTAGTGTTCACCTGGCCTTGGGCCATCAAATCATTAGCCCACAAAGCAGGTTGGTGTTAATGTTGCAAAGAAAGATTTCAGTGTCAAGAGGAATAAGGTCCAGAGCTGGTGTGCATTATTTTCCTCTGAGTTGAGGATGCTCATCTCTGCCTAAGCTCAAACCAATAGGCACTGAGAAAAATATGTCTCAACTCCTACTTTCTATTCTGTTGACAGGTCAGATTAAAAGGCAGAAGAGATCCCCCACAGACAGCTATTGGTTTGAGCTTATTAATCATTTTGTTCAAATCTTATCAAATGATATTTATTCTTTTAAAAACTTGGTTACATGTTTTTGAAGGGATTACATAAAACTCTTCAATTATAATTTTTACTGTGTAAGATGGCATTTTATATACTTTTTTTTTTTTTTTTGTTTTTCGAGACAGGGTTTCTCTGTGGCTTTGGAGGCTGTCCAGGAACTAGCTCTTGTAGACCAGGCTGGTCTCGAACTCACAGAGATCCACCTGACTCTGCCTCCTGAGTGCTGGGATTAAGGGTGTGCACATTTTATATACTAATTAGACATAATCTCAGATACATATATACTACTTATTCCAATATCTTTCATTTTTTCCTTTTATCAACACATTATGAAGCTATACAGAGTAGGAAGTGATTAATTATACAGGAATGAAATTGTGGTTCATGGATAACTCTAGATTTTGGCCTGGAAATCTTGGTGGACGGTTTCTGTACAAGTTAGTATTTCTTACTATGGTAACAGAACACTGGATAGAACTAACTAAGGAAGAGAGATTTACTTGGCTCACTGTTACAAAGTTACCAGCCCATCATGGTGGCATGGGCATACTAGAATGGAGCAGTCTACCTCACCAACAGTGAAAAGCAGAGCCAAAGAGTAACATAGGAAAGTGCCAGAACAGGATAGGCCCCAAGTGACTACTTCCTCTACCAAAATCCCACCTCTGAAAGCTTCTAGAACCACTCAAAACAGCACAGATTAGCAAGCGACCAAGCCTTCAAAACATTGGCCTGGCCTGGGGCGAGGATGGGGAGTGCCTTTGATATTGAAACTTAGCAGTGTCTTAGTCTTTGTGTGCTGCTGTAACAAAACAATGGACGAAGTAAGAGCTAGAGAACTAAATTATTTTCTTACAGTCTAGTGGCCATGAGGTCCAAAATCAAGATGCCAGCAGTTGGTTGTGTGAGAATGGCTGCTCTCTGCTTCTAAGATGATCCATTGCAGCTGGGCCTTCTGTAAGTAATGAATTCTGGGTCGTCTGATATGAGAAGGCAGAGGGGCAAGTGAAAAAGGAAGCTACTTTTATAAGAATCTTAGTCCATTCATGAAAAGAGCCATCTTTATTATCTCAGCATCCCTGAAAGTCCTACATCTTAATACCACATTGGCTCATTACAGTTTAATACACCAGCTTTGGATGGAACCACAGCAGATGATAGTAGAAATTTCTGTACTAAGGCAAACTGAAGTTTATAAGGGAGTGGAAAAGATGAAGTAAGCCAACATTTATCACCCTTTATTTCTCTAAATAAATATTTACTAATTGCTGTTAGATATCAGACACTAAGCTAGGTGAGCTACATCTTTTGTAGGTTAGGTTTGAGATACTTTAATTTCAAAGCTCCATCAAATATTTGCTTTCAAAGCACTAGACAGTAAGGACAGATCATGATGTCTGTATGAACAAAATGGAATGTAGGAAGCTTTGTATACTATGCATTGGACAGTCAATTTAATAATTTCTGTAATTGTTTTTGGAAAATTCCCCAGTGGTAGGTGGGCTTAGGAAGACATATTAGCATGATTTATAAATCACAAAGTTTGAAAAGTTATGCAATGTTGCCTTGTATCTGGAACATTTATACATTAGAACCAGGCTGTGATACTGCACACCATCTTCAAAGGTGTAAAAGAGTGGTTTTCAGGACTCACCAAAACTGTGACTTACTTGAATTCCTAGGCTTTCTCCCCATAGCAGGAGCTCTTGGGTGGTTACAAGAATCTACGTTTAACAAGCTCCTTGGCTGGTGATGATAATACTGTATTTTGAGAAATGTTTCTGAGAACTCTATTAATTCAAACTGCAGTGTGTAATAAACAACAAAACCCCATAAATCATACTGTTTTCTAGGTGGGAATGGGAAATTGGCCCATCTCTGTTAGCTCATTTGAATGTGATTTTATTTAAGTGCTTCAAGTTAGTTTCTTAAATACATTTAGAATCCTGTTTTATAGTATGTTCATAAGCTAAGAGAAGTTGTCTTCATAGACCACAGATCAGCACCAACCCCCCCCCCAAAAAAAAACTTCTTCACCTTATATGTCTAGGTAGAGAGACAATATTCTGTAGTCTTGTATTTCTAGTTAGACACTATCAGCTGGTCTTGAGTACCTGCATACAGTGTTGGTTCTTGGATCTTAGTGTTTTGTCCTGATAATCTCTGGATGGCCTCTGGGTTCTTTGTTAGCTCATTAGATTAAGGGGCACCTTATTGACTGCTTCCTAATCAAGGAAAAGGGGTGATGGTGAACAATCTTTCTAGCTGTCCTTAACACAAAAACTATAAATCTATTTATTTTGACTCTGCCGACATTCATTTCTTCTCTAAGAACCATTAGGAGTCTGAGCAAGGTCTGCCATTCTTTGATTGGCAGAAGCATTTTGGGAGTGTTCTAAGGGAAAACCGTATGACTAGGTCTGATCCATAAGGAGATTATTTTTTTTCCTTCCCATCTCAGGAAAACCACTATTAATTTACTTCTTGCTGACAATTGAAACAGGTTTGGGAAGCTATTCAGCTTTTAGAATAATAGACTCAATGTAGATTAAGAACTGATCAAACTCAGAATGGCTAGGATTAAGGGACACAAACAAAACTGAAAACAAGGCTAAATCGGGCCAAGGTTAATACTGACAGTATGAACAGCGTAACACAATGCATTATATGTTAGAGGGTATAAGTCCTCTGACTAGCATTAGAAGATTGTCCCCAAACTGAATATTCAGTAGATAACGAGTCAAGGTATAATGGGACATTATGTTTCAACCAGTTAGAAAATTACAAAAATTTATGGGCAAGCAACGTACAAGCGATTTTTCATAAAAATACCATGAGTTGACAACTAGATTAAATGGAAAAACATGTAGGAGATTGGAAGGGGGCCATTGTGAGTGGAAAAGTACACACTGAAACAGAAATTAGTATCATGAAACATTAGGTGGTTGGAGGATTTGGATGTTACCCAAAGGCAAGGGAAGAAATCCCTGCTGCTGCAGAGTGAGAGCAAGGAGACACATGGCTGGCAAACAAAAGCAAACCCAGAGGAGCTGGCTGTAACCACCTAGGTGCACACAAAACTTTCTCATAATGGAAAGCCACTGCCAAATGCTGATGACTGTATTTAGTCATTATATCCTACATTCCCACTCTTATCTTTCTGACCTAATAATGCCTTAGCAAAATATTAATAATCCCTGCTCAGTATGAGCTGTTGAGACCAAGCCCTGGTGAGCAGCCAGAAATGCTGCCAGTCTTTAACAATATTTACTAACTGCTGGCTTGATTGCTTGCTCTGGAGTTTTGACAGGGATTGATATTGACTTGACTAGATTCTCGTATTTATAGCTCATTTTTTTTTGTTTTTGTCAAAAACTAGGATAATATTGGCCACTCTTAATTTCAAGTTATTATAAAATGCCTATTGCAGTTATGAGAAACTTCATAACACAGTGACCATATCAAGTGGTGGTGACTATGTGTTAGAACTGAACTTCATACAGCTGATGGATTAAAACCACTTTGAAAAGAGTTTATTGGTGTCTTAAAAAGAAAACCCGAGTTTGCCATATGGTCCAGCTACTCTACTCTGAGTTATTTACCATGATAATTGAAAACATATCCCCACCACAAAACATGTATACAAATGTTTATAGTGGTTTTACTTGTAACAGCCAGGACCTGGAAGGAATCCTACTGTCCATCAATAAATGAACAGAGAAACAAACAACAGCACATCTATGCAAGGAAGTCCAACTAAACAATATTAAAGGAAGAACTACTGATACTTGGCAACATGGGTGATTCTCAAAATCAGTATGTAGAAGGCAAAGCCAGAGAGGAAAAAAAAGGCATATCTGTTACTTGAAATTCTCAAGAACTGATCACTTCATAAAATAGTTCAACAAGTTCTGGCAGTGTGGACAGGAAGGAGAGGAAGGAGTCACATAAACGCACAGACATCGGGGCAGACAGACATATATTTCTTGCTTTTGGCAATGGTTTCTGGAACATGTTTATATGTTACAAGTCATCAGGTTGCAGAATTTAAATATCTTCAGTTCACTGTGTGTTAATTATGTATCAATCAAGGTAAGTGAAAAGTGGGAAAAGAAATAACTAGAATCTTCCAGTATTATCTGGGAGAGAGAATGCATATCAGTGAGTATGGCCAATTGTTCAGGTTAAACTGGGCTGCACCCCAATAGATATAAGGTCAATTGAAAATGCCCTAAGGCAAATTACACTGAATGGCCTACCTAACTTCACAGTTTAGCACCTCTGCAATCTGTAGCATATCTGTTGTCTCCCTAGTGAACCTGTGGATAACCTAGCTCCCAGAATCATGACAGAGGGCAGATCTGTATCATTAGCCAGCGAAAACATCAACATTTGAAATTCAGAGTTTCTACAGAAAGCCCATCATCTTTTATAGCATCATAAAGTCGGAAAGCCCATACCATCTTAAGTGGAGACTGCATGTGTGAGTGACCAGTACCTGCAGAAGAAGGAAAATGAGGCTATTAGCATCCCTTCTCATACTGATTTAAACCATGTCTTTAGCTAACAAATACATAATTAGTGACTGGCAAGCAATATCTTTATCTGGCAAGCAATATCTTTATCTGATGAGTAGCAATAGGATAGTAAGGGTTGGCCACAAAAAACAAAGGACCATCAAGAAGATTGTCACTGAATGCTAGAGAGGAAGGGGACAGGTTGTCCAGCAGGGTCTTCTTTTTCAACTCAGAAATCTATGATTAAGTATGCATCGGTGAGTAGAAATAGATGACTCTCACCAAACTTCCTTGCTAAAAGAGATTTACATTAATTGATGCTGTTTGGACCCAGAA
Source organism: Cricetulus griseus (assembly GCF_003668045.3). Classification (NCBI taxonomy): domain Eukaryota; kingdom Metazoa; phylum Chordata; class Mammalia; order Rodentia; family Cricetidae; genus Cricetulus; species Cricetulus griseus. The sequence goes on from NW_023276866.1 coordinate 58,800, forward strand.
TATATTGCCTGTCTCTGGTTCTGAAACTGATGGTTATAGTTTTAAATGCAGATTCTGGTGTTCCGGCCAAGATAATCAAAAAGCTTGAGGCCAGTCCTGGGAATATACATTTTCTAAATAAAGGGCATGATGAAAAGGTCTGAACGCCAGGCTTTGTACTATAGCCAGGGAACAAAAAATAATGCCTCTATTATTTTTATACATTAATGAACTCTTAACTCTACTAACCATCGTCTCAACACTACACCGGCTTACTAAATTACACAAATGGGTCTGTCAACTTCATTATCTGCAGGGAGAACACATTTCAAGCAGTTTATATGGTTTCGTTTGCCAGAAAAATCCATCAATGATCGACATGCTTTTCTTACATTTGTCATGCTAGAATCAGCCTTTGAGTTATAGATTATTGAAATCATTTTGGCACCAGAGAATGGTACCTGGCCCGCATCTGCTGTGTGCTCTTTTGATAAGCACATGATAAGCACATGCACTAGCAACTCCTTTTCAAATGTGGGTTGGTTTAGGAACTAAGCATCCTAAGTACAGATTCCAGAACATACTAGAAATAACCACTACCAGATGTTCTGGAACTGAGCTATGATATTAGACCAGCAGATATTGGCAAGCTTCCTTTTATTTGCTGAAACAAATAAAGCACTGAAATTTATTATACTATTTAGTCAGGTTGGAGGAAGGGGCAAAACCCAAATAGAGAAGAGAAAGAACCTTTTTTTAATGTCTTACAGAGGCATGAAAATAAATACTTCAAAAGGGGTCGCTCATCATCTTGAACAATTTCCCCTTTGCCCTCCTCCAGCCAATCAGTTGCACCATCTGAATGAAAAAAAGAAAAAAAGAAAAGAAATAAAAAGGAAAGGTCATGACTGCTTCTAGGTATGGTGGAGGAGGAAGTTTATTGTAGATAGAAGGGAGAGTCTAGGATCTCTGTAAGTTCGAGGCCAGCCTGGTCTCCAGAGTGAGTGCCCAAGTGCCAGGATGGGCTCCAAAGCTACACAGAGAAACCTTGTCTCGAAAAACAAACAAACAAGCAAAAAAGAAGGGAGAGCCTAGTTGGAGGCAGGGACATCTGGGAGAGTCCTGAGTTGACATGACCAGACTGAGCTATACCTTGTGAGGAGAGAGGGAGGGGAGGATGAGAGAGGGGACAGGAGAGAGGGGGGGAACCAGGTGCGGCATCCAGGAGGCCCAAAGGTACAAAGAGGGCAACCAAAATGATGGGCTTATACAGGGAAGAGTAGCACAGACCCCTGGGCTGGAGACTTTAGGGTAGAGGGCGGGATATGCCAGCCAGGAGGGCCCTGTAACAGATCTAGACTGAGGGATGCTGGGAGTACCAGGCAGCCAGGTCCACTTTGATGTGTTAAATAGGAACCTCATTTGTCCTAGGTTTGAAACCTAATACCATTCACGGCCCTGGGTTTACCCAGACACAGTTTCTCAGCCTATTCCAGTCTCTCTTTTGCCTCTCACCTGTTTGCCTCAGCCAGTGGTAGCACATAGCTCTCAAAGCATGCCCTTCTGACCAACAGGGTAGGGATTGTTGGGAAGGGTGTCAGAAAAGCAAAGCCAACCGCTCCTCTCCAACCCCACTGAAATCTAATTCTGGAGGGCGGAGCTCAGCAGTCTGTTTTAGCAGCCACCTTCCCGGGTGGTTATGATTCATACTGAAGATGGGGGACCCTTCTCTGACCATTCTCACAGGTTGTCTTCCTAACTACAATCACCTTACCTACTTCTGCAAGACAAAATCCCCAAAGCACAGATATGGACATATCCCTCTTGAGCACAGGGCCTTGGCATGCCTCATTGTTAACGCAGTAAAATGTAACACTTCACGGACACTTCATATGCTGAGTTGTGAGGCTTCCAGCTGGGTGGGATCAATATTAAGGGAATTGTGACGAGTGGGTCCAGGACCACTTGTTCTGTCTGTGGTCTCAAATGGCAATGGTCTCCACCAGTTGTCCTGAACTTCCCTCACACTTTAGGTGCACCTGGGGTCATAATAAAAACATTCCATCCTAAAACACTGCATAGGGATCTCTGTGCCTGTCTCCTTGCCTAGAGTTTTAAAGGCTCACTGATGAAAAGATGTGAAAATGGGTTAAGAGTCAGCCTATTGCTGTTGCCTTCTTGGCTAGTTTGTCTCACAGTTGGGGTCACTTTGTCCCCAGCTGCAGCTGCCAAGGCCCTGCCCCAGGCTCTGTCATTAATCTTGTTCTTAGACAAAGGAACTTAAGAAGCATGGATAGGGGGTGGGCAGTAGTTGGGCTGAGTCAGCATTGTATCAAAGGTGTTTTACATCTCTTCCTTAACACCAGTTCAAAGGGCTTCTCTGTAGTCTCCTTCCTAAACAGCTAAACATGTTTAAATGGCACATTGTAGCACTCCTCTGCTTTCTTCCTCCTCCAGATTAAAAGCCAATTGTCATGAAACAACCTCTGCTTCCTCCCATCCCCTCTACCTGCATACCCAAGCATTCCTTGGCTCTCTGACTCAGCCACTTCTTCTCCCTTCAACTGATTGGGCTCCAGCCACATGGGGCTCATCACTGCCTCTTGGGTGCCCATGACCTTTGCTCCTGCCATTCTCCTCCCTGTAACCATCCTCACCTCTTTGGAGATAACTCAGATGCTACCTAGTTAAGGCTTATTGGGACTAATCTAGTTCGAGTCACCAGCACCTCCTCCGTGTTCCTTCTTTGTTTTATGTATTTACGGTGGGTTTGTTGGCTATCTACAAGTGCAGACACCATCAGTAAAGGAGTGTGGTCTCCTCTCTTGCTCATTGTATCTTCAGTGGTTAGGATAACACCTAATGAGTCACTCAATAAACATTGATAGAATGATCAGGCTGCCCATCTTGTAGTCAACTTTAGAAGTAGACCTCTGTTTTGTTCCCTGTGCCCATTTTCCTACTAAGGTGGCCCCTTATCTTCCCTATGTTAAGATTAGATGAATGTTAATTTCTGGCCACACTGTACAGTGGTTGGTGAGCTCTTCTGAATGTCACCACATCTGAGATACTCATACTGACTGCCAACACTAACAGTCCTCTCAATCCCTGCCCTTGTTCCTACATTAGTCCTCACAGGTTCCTTCCAATCTTGGCTATTTTCCTCAACAGATGCTGATTTCTGGGAGTCAGAACAAGGCTACCCTATTCCAGTGGGGGATACCTGGTGATCATGTTTCCAGTTCATCCCAATTATCTCTTGAGCTCCAAGCTCCTATCCTGATAAAGAAAATGTTATGTATTAAAGTTAACCTGGATCAATTAGTTATTCCATCCATCCATCCATCCATCTTCCATTGCCCTTGGATATATACTCTAAGGAAGCATATATACTCTATTTTTTAGTTTATTGTAGTCTCTCTAGTACCTAGAAGAGTAGTTGACACATTGCAGCCACACAATATATAACTTTCTGTAAGATGAATAAACGGCTTTTACTCTGGTAAGGCTTTGCTGTAACCAAATTCTGAAATGCAGGAATTAAGTGTAAGAAAAATACAAATGGCTTAATAAATAGGGTTCTCAAAAGAAGAAACTCAGATGGCCAAGAAATAGTTTTAAAAGTGTTCAGCATTGTTAGCCACAGGAAAAGGTAAATAAAACGACTTTGAGATTCCACCTCTCTCCCCAGACAGAACGGCTATCATCAAGAAAACATAGGGCAACAGATGCAGGCAAGGATGTGGGGGAAAGAACAGTATTATTTGCTGCTGATGGGAGTGCAAACTAGTGCAAGTGCTATGGAAATCATTAGGGAAGGTTCTCAAATGGCTAAAAATAGAACTACCATGTGACCCAGTTATGTCGATCCTGGCTATATACCCAAAGGACACAATATCCTATCTCAGAGACATTGCACATCCACCTTTACTGCTATGCAAGTTACAAGAGCAAGAAAATGGAATTGATGTCCATCAAGAAAGGAATGGGAAATAAAGCTGTAGAATATAAACACAAAATTATGAAACTTATAGAAAAATGGATGGACCTGGAAAGTATTAGTATAAATACTAAGTTAGGTATGTGTTCTCCCTTACATGTGTATCCTATCCTTTAATATATGTATCATGAGAGTATGTATATATATATATATATTACATATAATATACATATTATAAATATGTATGTATAATGTATAAATATATGTACACAATATGTATATGTGTGTGCATGTATGTGTGTGTGTGTGTACCAAAAGAGGATCCATCCAAACTGAAACACTCCTAGAGGAGTAGGAAGGGGCTGAGCTGGGTAGATAGCTTCTGAAGAGATGATGTGCCTTAGTCTGAGAAGAAAACAGTTGATTCTTAATATCGCCAGTCCAGTATTTGGGATTCTGTATCCCTGCAAAGGCTGACTACCCCAAATCAATGCTCATGGTGTTTTCATGGTCTTTTACAAACAAATACAGAGAACCTAAAAGATTGAGTTACCCAGCACACGTCTAGTGGTATTCCAGTAGGCGGCATACTACTTTCATTCTACAAATACATGTCTCTGTCTCTCTGTTTCTGTCTCTTTGCCACTGTCTTTGTCTCTGTTTCCTCTGTCTCTGTCTCTCTCTGTGTCTCTGTGTCTCTCTCTTTCTCTCTCTCTATTTCCCTGTCTGTCTGTCTCTCTCTGTCTCTCTCTGTCTCTCTCTGTGTCTCTCTCTCTCTCTCTCTCTCTCTCTCTCTCTCTCTCGTGTGTGTGTGTGTGTGTGTGTGTGTGTGTGTGTGTGTGTGTGTGTGTCCTTGATTTGAAGAGCAAATCTCTCAGTGGGTACTAAGCTTGCAGCTTAGTCCAGGATGGAATGCCTCAGGGATCCACTTCTCCCCTCTTCCCTTCCCAGTACTGGTACCATAAATGCTTGCCAGCACACCCAGAGTTTTTGGGCGGCTGCTGGAGATTGAATTCAAGTCTTCATGTTTTCATGGCAAGCACTTTACTGACTGTCTCCTGTCTCCTAGCCCTACCTGCCTTTTTAAAACGTACATTTAATTTTTTATTTTTTGTGTTTTTGTTAGTGATTTTGAAAGACCCCCGAAGAGGTACTTTCGTAGAGGGAGACCCACACCCAGGAATCAGCGAGGCCACGAACTGGATGCAAAAAACAAGAGGCTTTATTGGAGATGCGGGTACCCGGGGCGACTTAGCTTCTGTGTGGCTAAGCGCCCCGAGCCAAGGGAAAGGGGTCCTTACATAGGGAAAAAGGCGCAAGCTAGGAGCAGGGATTCTATTGGATGGTTCAAATGAGGCACAGAGCCATTCCAGATCAGCATATTCTCAAGGTCTGGTGTGTGGTACAACAGACTTGATTCCCCCCCCTCCGCGTCCAGATGGCTGACCTTGGGGGCGGAGACCTTGGGACGGAGTGTTTCTCATCGGGCAGGGCTCAGGGGCAGGGCTCCAGGCCGGCCCACCTGGTGCTCGTTGCTCGGCCCCAGCCCCGGGGCGCGGCGCCAGGCGGGCGGGCCTGGGTCGCCCCACCTGGGTGAACCTGCTTGGGAGGGAGCCAGCCGCCAGGCGTGTGGGTGCGCGCGCGTACGGGAGTGTCACCGAGAGAGAGAACGAGCCAAGGGGCGGGGTCTTTCAATTTCACCCTTCCACAATGATCATCAGTGTAGTTCTGAAATACCATTTGGTATTTCCAATCACCAGTAGGCTGTGATGTGCCTTTCAGGGAAAATACATGTGTTTGATAAGCTTCATTCAGGCATGAGTTATAGAACCATTGACTATGAATCCAGTGTAGATGAATCAATAATATATTACACTAGACATCTTTAAACAAGAAAACACAATATATTGATCTATTGATGCAAACCTGACCACTGCATTGGCAGGATTTCAGTACTTCCAACTGGCAGTACCCAGTAGACTACGACTCAGCAAGGCACCCTTTATAGAACTATCATGATAGAACTATCATATATAGTGAGTTGAATCATAATCGTAGCAATTTCTCATTTGTGGTTTTGACAGACATTTCATCAGGCTGGTACAGATAACTTGGAGGTAATGGGGACAGATTACTGAAATGTTTCTCTGAAGAAGGGAAATCTGGCAGAGTGGGGCATCAGGAGAGAGGGCGGGAGCACACGGAGTTGATGGTTTTCCCCACATTACAGGCGATTCATTTAGAGAAAACAGCAGCAGTAGCAGGCTTCTCTGCATCTGGAATGCTGTCTTTAAAGACTTGATTTTCATTCTTGCTCTTCAAGGGGGAAGCTTATCCTGGGATCAGATATCTGATTTTCTCTTAGGAAATCCCATCATGGAAAGGCAATGGATTGCTTTGGAGCTCGACAATCATAGGGTTAAGATGTTTCATGCCACTTTTATTAATACAGCTCAGGAAGGCCAGAAAGAGCCAATTTATTGACGTCAACTCACTTTAACCCCGTTTCACCCAAATGACTTAATCATCGACTGGGCTAGATCTTGTTTCTTCTGGGAATTCTGAGGGGTGTTAGAATTAAATTACTACTACTCAAACATTTTGTACTTGTTGTTTTTGAAAGAAAACCTTGTCCAAATGTCCTTTTCTCTCCTGGAGAAAAGCACAGAGATCCTTGAATAAAACCCAGGTAGGTGAGTAAGAAACTGTCTCCCCCTTTCCCCAACGAAGCCCTCCTTCTATTTAAAAGTATCTATTACTGAGAAACTGGCTCCTCAAATCCTGGCTTGCTACATATTTAATTACCAACAGTTTCTCAATTCTTTCCTGCTGGGTGTAAGACTCATTGGTCCAGGCAGGACCAAGGAGATACACCAGCTTTGCCATTGTTTTCTTGCTTCTTTGTTCTACGCCCCCCATCAAGGTCTCTGGATTTTACTTTTTGTCTCTTATACTTCTGTTCTCAGGGACAATTACTCACTAAAGAGTGTTTGAAAATGCAAATTCATGCAGCCATGTTGTACAACTACTGGCAACGTCAATCAAAAGCTCTCAAATGCACTCACCCTTTAGCCCAGCAATCACATTTCTGGAAATTTGTTCTACCAATGGATGCACAAAGATCTAGTTACAAAAATGCTCAGGAAATTCTAACAGTAAAACAACATTAGTAACAACAACAAAAACCCACTACCACCTTAAGAATTGTAATGTAAAGCCCATTGGGGAGATGAAAACAGGTCTCTGTCTACTGACCTGGAAGATCAGTAACTTTCTGTTGACTGAATACGATGAAGTGTAGGAGATGTGCAACACTGACCAGTGTGCAGAAAGGGAAAGAGTGTGTGTATCATCAAAGTACACAAAAGACTAATACTGTTCTGTGGCTAACATGACCTTCAAGGCTATTTGAATTAGGTGTGGCAAGTAGGAAGAGGGAAAAAGACTTGAAGGTGGCTGTAAATTTTAACTTTATGTGTTTATTTTACAACAATCATGTATAACTTTTATAATGCTATAAAAACAAATTTCATGAAATGTGCTTCAATGTCTTATTTTCCACTTACGGAACTTCTGTGGAGAGGCAAAGACTGTGACATCAAACCGTCTGGGCCACCCCACCTGTCAGCGACGGGCTGTTATGACCAGGTGTGCTCCCTCGGTCATCCATTTCAGTGCAGCTTGATCCATTTCAGTTTTCCCAGCTCATTTCTGGGCTACCTGCTGCTATAAGTTTGCTTACTGTGGTTGCTTCTCCTAGATACCTGTTTTTAGACAAACACAAGTTATCTGAAATCCAGAGATACCTGAGCACCTATGTCCTGTGTGAACAGTCCAGAAGCTTTTCCTTCCTCATCTCACTAACCCACGACCAGCACACTGCGCAGGTATTGACCGTGAATAGTCCTAATGGCCTACACCTGAGTCAGCTAAACAAGCCCTGCCCCCCACACCAGTATGTTTCCTTTAAGCTAACCAATCCGTAGCTCGCCTGGGAAACCTTTCAGAGAAAGCCCACTCACTCCCTGAGACCCACAGGCTTCAGTGTAGGCCTGTGTGGGTCCTCTCGATCTTCTGCATGCCCTCCTTGTTGACCGAGATACTGGATTTTATCAGCTCCCCTGACCTCTTTGGGACTGGTAAGTGATAAGTTTCTTGTTTGTGACATTTTGGTTTTGTTATGAAGTATTTCTTAGGGGTTTTTTTGCTGGTCCAGGAGAGCAATCATAGACAGACAAGTACAAAAACGTTGAAATAACCCCCTGTGTCTTATCAGACCACCATGCTTTAAAATTAGAATTCAACTGAAAGACCCCCGCAGAGGTTCTTTCGTGGAAGAAGACCCACACCCAGGAATCAGCGAAACCACGAACTTTGGATGTAAGAACAAGAGGATTTATTAATAACACGGATATCCGGGGCTTAGCTTCTGTTTTGCCAAGCCCCGAGCCCCGGAAGGAGGGTCCTTTTATAAGGGAAAACAGGCATAGTACAGAAGCGAAAAGCATCAAATCAGCATTTTCTCAAGGTTTAATAGCCAGGCGAAATGGCCTTATCTCCTGCCGGTCCAGATGGCTGGCCTTGGGACCGAGCGATCCGGCGGGGGTTGGCCTTGCGTGGGGCGGGGAGTGAGAGCCAGCAGCTGCAGAGATCAAAAGGTGCTAAGGAGGGAAGTGCTAAGGAGGGAAGTGCTAAGGAGGGAAAGATGTATTCGCGCGCCCCGCCAGCTGCCGACCAGAGTAGAAAGGCTACAGCCCGGGGGTGGGGGTCTTTCATCCCCCATTTCTCTTGTTACTGAATGGAATCTTTCATTCAGAGGTCTCTGGATATTCTGGATCTATCTGCTTTAGCTGGTGGTATTGTTGAGTTAAAACTAAGGTTTGTATGGCAGATAATCGTTCTCTAATGAATTGAGTTATCTTGTTCAGAATGCAGGGACCAAGTATAAGGATTAATAATAGAATAATCAGAGGTCCCATGAGAGTAGATACCAGAGTAGTGATCCAGGGGGACTTAGTGAACCATCCTTCGAACCATCCTTGTTGAGACTCAAATAGCTGTTGCCTCTGTTTTAGCCTTTCCCTAAGTTTGGCCATGCTATCCCTTACTATTCCTGTATGATCTGCATAAAAGCAGCATTCTTCCTTGAGGGCAGCACATAGCCCCCCTTCCTGTAAAAATAATAAATCTAATCCTCGTCTGTTCTGCAGGACCACCTCAGAGAGTGATGTTAAGGATTTTTCGAGTGCACTGACTGACTCTTCCAGTACCTGGATGTCCGTGTGCATGGCTTGTTGTAGAAGCTTAAAATGATTAATTCCCTGTAGGGCAACGGTTCCGGTCCCTATGCCGGCTGCTATGCCCCCCACTGTTATTCCTCCTAATAATAGGGCCACGGTAAGGGATATTGGCTCCCTCTTATATCGGGTTGATTTCCCTAGTACGCTGTAAACATATTCAGGTTGGTGGTATGTGACTTTGGGCCAAAGTTCTATCAATATACAAAAATCAATGGTGGTGTTGAGAACAGTGGTAGAGACACAGGGAGTCAACCCAGTACTGCAAGCCCAATAAGTTCCATAAGGGGCAACAAGGTATCGGCTGTCCTGAGATAATGGCTCTACTTGGTTACATAATTCTTGATGTGAGGGAGGGATCCTGCCTATGCATAGCCCCTTTCCTGAGACCTCAGATATTGTGAGCTTGTGCTGCATAGCAGCTCCACAACTGGTAGGTGCTGAGGTCTGGTTGGAGTAGTTGCCCAGTATTGCCACGCCTTCATAATATGGGGGCCGGGAAACTAGGCATAACCAGCATTCCTGAGTCTTGTTGGGGTCTGAAAAATTTAAGGCTTGGTAAACTCCTTGGATTAATTGTAATAATCTATCTCCGGTACCTGGAGGGTCTCTGGTTAACTCGATGTTTAGGGCGTCTGGGGTGGGGGAGAAGATGACAGCATCTGGGGTAGGAGTGATAGCTTTAGGAACGGTAGGGGGTTCAGGGACTTGGAATTGGGTTGGGGCCCTCTGGTCCGCTATTACTGTGTTTGGCCCGACTGATTGTTGGCTTAGGGGAGTGATTTGTCTGTACAGGGAGAATAAGGTCACCGGATCTTTCCCTGCTCGGTGCAGCCGGAGTCCCCAGACTTTAGGACTATCCCAAGTAGTCCTTTTTCCAGCATCTGTGAACCTTAGGATGAGAGGGTTGCATTTTCCTCCGGGGGTGGCGCCTTGAAAACCTCCCCCTCCGGCACTATCATAACAGGGTCCGCAGGCTCTTTGCCCACATCTCCATGGTCCTTTCCCTGCGTACCCTGGGATCTCCCTCCGTTTGAGAGTGATGAAATCCCAAGAGGAAGAGGGTTTCCAGTAAGCCTCCCCTGTGGTTTCACATCCCCAGCTTGCACAGTACCCTTCCTGTGGCCCCCCGCAGTCATGAGTTGGTCTATGGCCAGGACAAACATAAAAATCCTTGCTTCTTGTCCCTATCCTTCCCCCAGGGTGGTGGCATCCGTACCCTGGGAATGGTTCCTGGTCAGAGGGATCCCAATCAGACCCTACTAAGTCACATAGGTCGACATAGAGAGGAGGGAACCCATCATGTAGAGTCCCTATATAAGTGCTGAGGTTGGCTATTTCCCCGGTCCCTAGATTGGCTATTTTCCAGGTGATATTATAAACCCTGTGGGGGTTAGTTGCTACATGGGGGGTAAACAGACAACCAATCAACAGGAGGGTGTACGAGAGAGTCTTATCTTTAAAGGATTTTGAGTGCGGTGTGCGGTCCATTCTGATGTAGTGGCTGAATCGGTGGGTCGGGCTGGCTTTACATGTGAAGCATGTATCCAAGCGGCAATGCCGTCTACTTTGAGTGCGGTGGGAGTGGTAAGCAAAACGATGTAGGGTCCCTTCCAGTGGGGTTCAAGGTTCTTGGCCTGGTGACGCCGGACCCAAACGGTGTCCCCGATCTGGTAGGAATGGGGGATGGTGGGATGGTCCCTCTGGTCTTTATAAGCTTGAGCAAGGGGTTTCCAAATCTCCCGTTGTACTAATTGTAGTGCCTGTAAATGAGCTTGGAGAGAAGGGGAGTTAGCAAAATCTGAGACATCTTGATCAAGAAAGTTAATGATAGGAGTAGGTACTCCATGCAGGATTTCAAAAGGTGTGAGCCCATGTGGCCCAGGGGTGTTGCGAGCACGATAGAGGGCTAGGGGGAGTAGGAGGACCCAGTCTCTAGTGCCAGTTGCAAGCGACAATTTTGTTAAAGTCTCCTTGATTGTTCTATTCATCCTTTCTACCTGTCCTGAACTTTGGGGTCTATAAGCACAATGTAATTTCCAATCAATCCCCAACAAGGTGGCCACTGACTGACTTATCTGGGAGGTGAAGGCGGGCCCATTATCTGTTCCCAGTACCTGAGGCATCCCATAACGTGGAAAGATTTCTTCAAGCAATTTCTTAGTAACGATCTTGGCTGTTTCATGTTTAGTAGGAAAGGCTTCAACCCATCCTGAAAAGGTGTCTACAAAAACTAATAGATACTTGTATCCATATTTACCTGGTTTAATCTCAGTGAAATCTATCTCCCAATGTGTTCCGGGCCGGTAGCCTCTGACCCGGTTCCCAGGAGGAAGCTTCAGTCTGGATGCGTTGACTCGGGCGCACGCATCACATTGTTCAGTTACCTGTTTTAAAATGTCATTCTTCCCCAAAAGGAAATTGAATTCCTCTTCTCGTTCGAGGAGCTCCCGCATCTTCTTGGAGCTCAGATGTGTCATCTTATGTAAAAATGTCACTAGGTACTTGGTTACCCGGTAGGGGATGACAGTCTTTCCTTCATAAGTCCAATCCCCGTTTGGTTCCTTTGTGGCTCCCAATTTCTCTAGGGTTTGGATGTCTCTTTGTTCATAGTCCCATGAGGGGGAGGGACGGTCGTTGGTGGGCTCCAGAGCCAGGAGGCTAGTGGTGTCTGTGGTCAGGGCCGCCTCTCGGGCAGCCAAGTCTGCCCTCCGATTGCCCCTGGCTTCAAGAGAATCCCCTTTTTGATGTCCGGGGCAATGTATGATACTTAAGGCGGAGGGCAGATGAAGAGCTCTTAGGAGAGCGAGGATTTCCTCCTTATTCTTAATGTCTTTCCCTTCGGAGGTAAGCAGCCCCCTCCGTCTGTAAATTTCTCCATGTATATGGGCAGTGGCAAAGGCATAACGACTGTCTGTGTACACGGTGAGCCTCTTACCTTCTGCCAATTTTAGAGCCTGCGTGAGGGCAATGAGCTCTGCCCTCTGCGCAGAGGTTCCGGGAGGGAGTGCCTGAGCCCAGACAACCTGATTCTCTGTGGTGACTGCTGCGCCCGCCCTTCGTTTTCCTTGATGCAAAAAGCTGCTTCCATCCGTGAACCAGATGTGGTCCGGGCTGGGTAGAGGCTGGTCAGTCAGGTCGGGTCTCGCCCCATGGGCCTCAGCCAGTACCTGTAAGCAATTATGAGCCTCTGGCTCCCCTGGGAGAGGGAGCAAGGTGGCTGGATTCAGAGTCACCAGAGGCCCAAAGTGGACCCGGTCTTTGTCCAACAGCATAGTCTGGTAATGAGTCATTCGGGCATTAGTGAGCCATCTGTCTGGAGGCTGTCTGATGACTGCCTCAACCGCATGAGGGGCATGTATGGTCAAAGGCTGCCCCAAGGTTAGCTTGTAAGAATCTTTTACTAGCAGGGCTATGGCGGCAATCATTCGGAGACAGGGTGGCCATCCCGATGCTACAGGATCCAATTTCTTGGAGAGGTATGCAGTGGGCCTTCTCCAAGGCCCCAGTTTTTGGGTGAGGACTCCCTTGGCATAGCCTCCTTTCTCATCTATAAAGAGTTCAAATGGCTTAGCTAAGTCCGGTAGACCCAGGGCTGGTGATTCAAGGAGAGCCTTTTTGATGTTGGTGAAGGCTTTCTTTTGGGGCTCTTCCCATTTAAAAGCAACCCCTGGCCGAGTGAGGGGGTAGAGGGGAGCCGCCATTTCGGCAAACCCGGGGATCCATAGGCGGCAGAAGCCTGCCGTTCCCAAGAACTCTCTCAGTTGGCGGGGATTTTGTGGGGTGGGAATGTCTAAAATGGCACGCATACGGGCTTCCGTTAGCCATCGCCGTCCATCCTTTATCTTGTATCCTAAATAGGTCACCTGTTTCTGACATATCTGGGCCTTCTTGGCGGATGCCCGGTATCCTAGGCTCCCAAGAGTCTGGAGGAGGGCTCGAGTGCCTTCCTTGCATTCTTCCTTGGTTTTGGCTGCCAGGAGGATGTCATCTACATACTGTAAGAGGATTAGCGCGGGGTACCGGACCCGGAATCCTGCCAGATCCTGATGTAAAGCTTCATCAAAAAGGGTGGGGCTGTTCTTAAACCCTTGAGGTAACCTAGTCCAAGTTAGCTGCCCAGAGATTCCAAGGTCGGCATCCTGCCATTCAAAGGCAAATATAGGTTGGCTGGTGGGATGCAGGCGGAGGCAGAAGAAGGCATCTTTAAGATCTAAGACTGTATACCAGGTATAGTTGGGTGGCAATCCGCTCAGCAAATTATAAGGGTTGGGGACAGTAGGGTGTATGTCCTCTATCCTTTTATTGACCTCCCTCAGATCCTGTACTGGCCGGTAGTCATTAGTTCCCGGCTTCCTAACGGGTAGCAAGGGTGTATTCCAAGGAGATTTACAGGGCACCAGAATCCCTTGTTCAAGTAACCTTTTAATATGTGGCCGAATTCCTTCGCGGGCTTCTTTAGGCATTGGATACTGTCTGACGGATGCAGGAAGGATGGCAGCTTTTAAGGTTACTATAATTGGGGCCTGGTTAATGGCAAGGCCCATTCCTCCTGTTTCAGCCCAGGCTTGGGGAAATTCCGCAAGCCAGTGATCAAGGGTTTCCTGATTGTTCGAATTAGTCCTCTTTTCATGGAGTCTGTATTCATCTTCTATGGACATTGTCAAGATGGTAAGGGGAATTCCCTCTGGCCCTGTGACTTTGACTTCTGACCTCTCAAAGTGTATTTGAGCTCTTAATTTGGTCAATAGGTCCCGTCCTAGTAAGGGGTAGGGGCAATCTGGCACATGGAGGAAAGAATGCATAACCTTACCAGTCGCGAGCTGGAGCTGCCGATTTGTAGTCCAATGGTACTGCTTTCCGCCTGTAGCTCCCTGTACCCATGCAGTCCGGTGACTCAGGGGTCCGGGTGACCGATTCAGAACGGAATGTTGTGCCCCTGTATCTACTAGGAAGGTGACCGGATGCCCCCCGACTTGCAGTGTTATCCTGGGCTCAGGGGGGGGCTCCTGGCCCTGACTTCTCTAATCTTCTAGGTTTAGAAGGTCAGAGGTTCTTGGCCGTGGAGGCTTGGCCCGGGGGTTCTTAGGGCATTCTTTTGCCCAATGTCCTTTTTCTTTGCAGTAAGCGCATTGATCCCTGTCCAGGTGGGGCCCCCTTCTGCCATCCCTCTGCCTATTCTGTCTCTGACCTGTCACTACTGTGGCCAATAGCCTGCTCATCTCTCTATTCCGCTTACGGTCTCTTGCAGCCTCTTTCTCCTCTGCTTCTTTTCTCAGTCTTTCCTCTCTCTCCTGGGCTTCCTTTCTCCAACGTTCTTCTCTTTCTGTCTGTGTCTCTCTCTTATTAAAAATACGTTCTGCTTCCTTTAACAAGTCTTGGAGCGTATATCCTTGTAAATTTTCTAGCCTTTGGAGCTTGTTTCTTATGTCCGGGGCTGACTGCCAAATAAAGGACATAGAAACGCTGGTGGCCTGCCCTGGATCTTCTGGATCATAGGGAGTATACATTCTATATGCTCCTTTTAGTCTCTCTAGAAAAGTGGCGGGCGATTCCTCCGCCCCCTGTATTACCTGCTTTACCTGGGCCAAATTGGTAGGTCGGCGTCCTGCCCCCCGGAGACCCGCGACCAGCAACTGGCGATAGAGACGCAGATGGGTCCTACCTGCTTCAGTAGTAAAATCCCATTCAGGTCTTTCAAGAGGGCAAGCCGCATCGATTTCATTGGGCAGCTGGGTGGGCTGCCCGTTGGCTCCTGGGACATTCTTTCGTGCCTCTAGTAGAACACGCTGTTTCTCCTCCGAGGTTAAAAGAACCTGCAAAATCTGCTCACAATCATCCCAGGTAGGTTGGTGAGTTGTGAGTACCGACTCTATGAGAGATGTCAGCCTCACAGGGTCTGCAGAGAAGGAAGGATTATTATTTTTCCAGTTATAGAGGTCCGATGCTGAGAATGGCCAATATTGAGGTTGGCCATTCGGTCCAGTTCGGAGGGGCAAAGCGGTTGAATCTGGAGCGGGCTGCTCCCTGCGACCTCTTAGTCGGTGAGCCATTGGGGAAGGGTCAGGTGGGGGAGCTGAAGCCGTCTCTGCCGAGACGGCGGGGGCCGCTTCTGCCTCTGGCGGGGGCGGCAGCGCCGGGTATGGAGGGGGTTCTTCAGTCAATAGGTCAGCCAACAGGTTTTCTCCCGGGGGAAGCACCTCAGGCGTCTTCTTCTCTTCAGCTTTAGCGTCCTTTACCGCTGTAGGGTAAAGGCTGGAGTGGGGAGGGAGCTGGGGATTGGAAAGGGTTGGGGTTGAGGGAATGGGCCGGTTGGAGCGGTTAGAGGGAGGAAGGGAGGGGGAGCCCTTGGGGTGTAGGAAAGGACGTATCCAGGGGGGGGTCCTGAACCAAGGCCTCCCAAGTGACTATGTATGCCACCTGGTCGGGATGCCCCTGTGGTCCAGGATCCATAGTCTTCTCTTTCACCTGAAATATAGTTTGGAGGTTAAAGGTACCATCTCGCGGCCAGCCGACGTCAAAGGCTGGCCATTCTGAGGAACAAAGAGTAATCCATTTGCGTTTACGCACATCAACAGATTGGTTATGAGCATAATCCTGCACATCTCTCCAGTGTGAGAGTGTTAGGGACAAGGGAGTGGTGATAGTTTGTCCCATAGTTTCTAGACTTAGTAGAACACAGATAATGGTTATGATACAAAGACTAAGCAAAACAGAACAGGCTTTCGCTGCGCGGTTTCGACAGAGAGTCGATAGTAAGATTTTAGAAGGCGTTGAAGAAGGGGGCCAGCCTTCTTCGTCCCCGGTAAGGATTGCAAATCCTTCAAGCCGAGGACCCTCTCCAAAGAGGTTGGGAAGCTGTCCAGTCATAGATCTCAGCTCAAAAACAAAAGTACAAAGGTGAGCCCACTAATGCTTCAATCGCTACCAGGACGTCTCCTGGAGCCAGGGTCGGGAGTCCGAACCCGTCAAATACAAATGTACG
>NW_023276867.1:0-28170 GCF_003668045.3 Cricetulus griseus
CTCCTTAGCAGACGGCAAGTCTAGTGTGCCTGACTCTGGGCATTCTACAAATGGATAATGGAATCCCCACCTTTCCTTTATAACTTTGACCATTCCATACATTTATGCAATGCATTTTGATAATGCCCATCCACCCATCACTAGCTCCATCTCTCACAGTGCACCTCACACTGTCTCTCTGCCAATTTCATGTGCTATTTTTCTTTTTTAAAAAAGATTTTATTTCTTTATTATGTATACAACATTGTGCTTCCATGTGTATCTGCACCAGAAGAGGGCGCCAGACCTAATAATGGATGGTTGTGAGCCACCATGTGGTTGCTGGGAATTGAACTCAGGACTTCGGGAAGAGAAGTCGGTGCTCTCATCCTCTGAGCGATCTCTCCGGCCCCTCATGTGCTATTTTTCATTGTTGTCTTTAACAACCTCTTGAGTTCAATTAGTGTTACCTACATGGGTATAGGTGTGTGTCCATCCTCTGGGGCACAGACAATCAATCAGCACCCAAGACCTGAAAGGAGAGTGACTCTCTCTCAGCAGCCATCCACTGCCCGTAGTTCCTCCACCAAGGGTGAAGACTTGGTGCCCTTCTCCATTAGTGTTTTAAATGGCATTTTTGGGAGACATAGGGTGACAATCATTTCCATATTTCTATATTCAGTGTGATTTTGCTCTTCTAGTAGGGTCATTGGTCTACTCACTAATTATGTTTCTTGTTTCTTTACTGTTGAGGGATAAGAACTTCATGTTTCCTGTGGATACCATTTTTTGTCAAATGTACCCTTTGCAAATACTTTTTGTTATTGCATGTCTCATATTCTCATCTTGACACTTTTGTAGAGCAAAAATGTTTAATTTAAACAAATTATGTTTTATTATATTTTTCATTTAAAAAATCGCAGGTGACTTTCTATAGCAATTCTACATCCCATCAACACAATTTGGCATCACACCAAACCTAAACACCAAAAGTAGACCAATGGACCTTTTGATTGAAGGTGGGGTGAGGTGCCAGGGTTGTAAAAAAGATTCAGTGTCAACTAGACAGATTCCAATCACCTAAGAGAGAAGTCTCTGGGAATTCAGGAGAGTGAGTTTCTGGGTTGCATTGTGGTAGGATGATGTGGTGGTTGGAGTCCTTGGATTTTAGAAAATGCAAGAGACTCTCACCTGTGAGGATTTCATCACCCATGTTGCTAGGATGCAAAAGATGAAATACTTGGAGGTATTGAATCCCTTTGGCCACAGCCTTGCATCTTACTCCATCTCCAGTGAAAACAACCACTCCTCTCAGGCTGTTGAGAACAATGTAGGAATTTGGGTTGGTGGAACACACCATTTTACCAGCTTTGGGCTCCTGGGTTTGCTCTCCAGCACCATGGATAAACTAGAGTATTATTGGCTTGCACACATAAAGTATTTGTAGATCTAGAGTCACAAGTGATCAGGTGTGTATTTCACATTAACATAGTACTGTTTAAGTGCATCTTTCCAGTTTTAGGTTTCAGATGAATTGTTTTCTTCCTTTCTTTCTTCTTTCTTTCTTTCTTCCTTCCTTCCTTCCTTCCTTCCTTCCTTTCTTTCTTTATTTCTTACTTTCCTTCTTTCTTTCTTTTTTTCCAGAGAGCATGCCACACACTACATAGCCCTCACATAGCAATTCCTGGGTCCCTAGCTTCCTGGGATGTACCTCACTTGACAGTGCTTTCCTGCCATACATGAGGCCCTCAGATGGATCTGTGAATTCCATTCAATGAGGCACAGTAGTGCCACTTTAATCCCCTCATTCTCAAGGTAGATATAGAGAAGCAGATAATTAATGTCACCCTGCCTACATAGCCTAAGACCTGGTTTTAAAAATTAAAAAACAAAGCCAACAAACATTTTTTTAAATAAAAACTCAGAGCTATGTCATTGTAATGTTTGTTTCTTTGTTTGTTTAGATGTTACTGGTAGCCCAATATGCCTGAAACTCATTTTGTAGACCAGGCTATCCCTACAACGTAAACAGTCCTCTGTCTCTGCCTTCTGTTGGCTGGGATGACATATATGAACCACCTTGCTTGTAGGCTGTTCAACCCAGCATTAGCACAGGACTATAATTGACTTCCACTAGGGAAGCAGAAGTAGGGTCTCAAGCTTATGCCAACCCGAGGAACTCAGAATGAAAACAAACAAACAAACAATCCCAAAAACAGCTAGAATACATAGAAATCTTCTTTATTTTATCTCTTGCATTAATGTCTTTATATACATTTTGCCTTGGGGAATTTTTACATTTCTTTCTCTCTCTTCCTCTTTCTTTCCTTCCTTCCTTTTCTTTCTTTCTTTCTTCCTGCCCTACTTTTTTGATTCTCGTCTGGCTGTCTGGAGGCTGCCTAGATTTAAGGATTCTTGCTCACCTGATGCCTGCCAGTCACTGGGAACCAAATTTACACATTCATTGGAATAAGGAAGCTTTGTCTTCTTTCCACCTATGCTGAATGGAGGACTCAAAACACCACTCATGAAGCAGAGGATTGAAATGGGGTAAAAACAGCACAGATTCTAGTAAGGATGGCTTGTAATCCCTCATTGAATCATGTCCAATGAATTCTAATGGAAAGGGCCAGTAACTGGGGAGTTTAATTACAAGTCAGGGGACTCACTCCAGCCTAGTCTAGAGGACTCTCTCCTCACTGTCCTCACACCTGCCCTATCAAATCAAGGAACTCTGGTCCAGAAGACAAAAATCTTATCTGAGGCCAGATTCAAACTGGAACTGATGCCAGTGGTCATAAAACATCCATGATCCCCTGTCAGCTGCTGCTCTGCTGGTTCAGTTATTGAGGAAGAAAGGACTCTTGCTCTGTTAGTATGGTTGATTCGTTGCTTCAGAATAGTGTTTCAACCAAGGCAGTAATTGATACCAGCTTGCCTGGTGTCCTCTCACGCTGTATTAAAAGGCTCCTAGAGCCTCCTCCTTCATTGCTTTAATTCCTCACTTCATCTCCATGGTAAAAGATCAGAAGGGAAATTCCTAGAACAGGCTCATCTGCAGAGTATGTTTGACTACGTAGAAATTCAGTGAATGGAGAGGCTGGTGATTTGGAGAGGTTGGGTTGTCACAGGCCCAGAGCCTAATTGTGATTTCTGTTGGGCTACCTTTAGCCTACTAAATAGACCGTCCTCTGTGTTAGTGACATCCTGTCACTGACAGATACAGGCAGACCGAACATCACAACAGACCCCGGAAATAAACTTTTGGAATGGATGAACTTAACAACACTCAAGGTCCACCAATGAAAGTCTCAGAATGAGCCCTGATATCACCTGAGACCTGAGGCTGAGATTTCTCAGCTGAGCTGACCTCACATTAATGTTTCCAACAATTTACTTTTGTTTCTTTTCTTTTGTCTCTAACTTTTCTACTTCTGGTCCTGGATTCCATGCCCAGTATCAAATAATAAATAAAATAAACCACAGACACTTAGGGGTTTGTATTTTTTCATTGTTTTTTGTTGTTGTGTTATTGTTTTCTTTTTCAATTTTTTTTTGTGTGTGTGTTTGTGTGTTTAACCTATGGGATTCAACATATTAAGTTAGAAGTCAATAGCCCTTTAATTTTATTGTAATTCATTAGTTAATAATTTTTGAGACAACATTTTTTGTGTAGACCTGGCTGACCTGGAACTCTGTACATCAGACTTGTCTGGAAATCACAGAGACCTGGCTGCCTCCACATCCTGAGCGCAGGGTTTAAAGTCATACACCACAACTGTGCTGCCTAATGTCTGTCTCTCTTTCTCTTTCTTCCTTTTCTTTTTTTCTTTCTTTCTCCCTCCCTCTCCTCCTCCTCACCTCTCTCCTCTCTCTCTCTCTCTCTCTCTCTCTCTCTCTCTCTCTCTCTCTCTCTCTCATCTCTCTGTCTCCCCCTGTGTCTCTCTCCCCTAAAGAACCACTGGCACAAAACAGAGATCTACCTGTTTCTGCCTCTGTCTCCTGTTGCTAGGATAAAGATAGTTGTCAGTGTGCCCAGGCAATTTACTCCTCCTGAGGTAGGGTCTTCCTCAGTGCTGAGTGAATATCGAGCAACATGGAAAAGGATGGCATCCCGGCCACCATGACTTGGATAGATCTAGTTCCCGCTCTGGGTGCCACGGTTCTCACTCAGTGGCTTTCAGGCCTGGATGCCAAATTCCCTACTCTGGATGCCAAAGTAACCTTTCCTGTGGATCCAAATCTGCCTCAAAAACATCTCTAAATAAAGTGGATTTTGAAGCTCAGTCCTGTAATCCAGCACTCAGGAGGCAATGAAGCAGAAGAAATGCCATTAGTTGAGGCTCAGTTTCTGCTATACCGTGGGTTCTAGGCCAACATGGGCTACATAAAGGCCCTATGGGGAGGGGGAATAACGAGGGAAAAAATGATAGGAAGGAAGGAAAGAAAGAAAGAAAGAAAGAATGATAGTTTGATAGAAATAGCGAAAGAAGGGAAGAAATATCTTAGTGTTTGTGAAATTAGTTTCAATTCCTCCTTTCGCTGCCTAAAGATCTGATCCAGATACACTCTAGATTCCAAAAACAGTTAAGATGGTGGAGCTCAACCATCCAATCAAATTGCAGCTTGTGGGTGGGGCAGGCTTCAAAGGGGAGGAGTTAGGGGGAAGACTGAAAAGCTTCAAAAGAGCCAGAGAGGCTACTCCAGTTGAAGGAGCAGAGAGCCATTGTCTGGTCTGCTGGAAGCATAAACACAATCGCCAGTATCTGTCTGTAGCCAACTCCCAAGGATTCCACAAGAAAAGGAACAAATGCAAGAGGGTAGATGCAGATTTCCCTATTTGATAGATTGGTTGATTTGCTTTTTCACATTGGGGATGGAAACCAGGACCACACATATGCTTTGTAGACAACATACCAAGCAAAGCACAAAATGTTTTCCTACCCTCTCCTCTTTTCTCCTCCCTTCCCATCTCCTCCCCTCCCCTCTCTTCCCCTCTCCTCTCCTCTCCTGTTTTTCCCTTCCCTTTCCTTTCTTCTTCTTCTCCTCCTCCTCCTCTTCCTCCTTCTGCTCCTTCTCCTCTTCTCTCTCTCTCTCTCTCTCTCTCTCTCTCTCTCTCTCTCTCTCTCTCTCTCTGTCTCTCAGGCCTAATGCAACAAGGTCTACATGAAAAGTTTGCCCAGCCTCCTCCATCTCAAGTGTATTTTTGGATTTTTTTATTTTCTTTAAACTTGGTACCTAGATTGGAAATCAGAACTCCACTACTAATTTTTGCACTCAATCCCCAATCCTTATTAAAACTATTTTTGAAACCTAAATCTCAAAAGGTGACACTTAAGCTGTACTGTGTTTATGTGAAATACACATGTGATT
This sequence comes from Cricetulus griseus, assembly GCF_003668045.3. Lineage (NCBI taxonomy): Eukaryota > Metazoa > Chordata > Mammalia > Rodentia > Cricetidae > Cricetulus > Cricetulus griseus. The sequence continues at coordinate 5,353 of NW_023276867.1, forward strand.
TCTTGTGACTCCATATCTACAAGTCCTTTATGTGTGCAAGCCTCTCATACACTTTAGTTTATTCATGGTGAAGGAGAGAGAACCCAGGAGCCCAATGAAAGCTGTGCAAGTGTTCAACACTGAGCTGAAAGTCAGCCTCAAGCTCCAGGTACTTGTGAAACCATGTAAAGCTGAAGGTGGAGCCCAGGCCTCACAGGCACCAAGCAACCCCCCCAACCTAATCCCACTGAGTGTATCTATTTTAACTAGGGGGTTGATTGTTTACTCACAAACTTTGCTTTTGTGCGGGAGGGGTGGTTCCAGACAGGGTTTTACTGTGGCTTTGGAGGCTGTCCTGAAACTAGCTCTTGTAGATCAGGCTGTTCTCCAATTAAGGGAGATCTGCCTGTCTCTGCCACCTGAGTGCTGAGATAAAAACCATGTGCCACCAACACCTGGGTTCAACTTGTCTTTTTAATTAAGTATCATTTAAGGACACACACATGCATACATGTGTTGTGTGGATTGATGCCCTTGAATCAGGTGTTCAGGCAGATTCCATCAACTGGAGCTGGACATACAGGCAGGTGTGAGCCACCTGATATGGGTACAGGAAACTGAACCTGAACCCTCTGAAAGAATGCCTCCCCTGTGCTTTTAAATTTTGAGCCATTCCCCTAACACTAGTGTCCCTTTCTGTGTCCCAGGCTACCATGGATATATAGTGTGCACTAGAGGATAAGTGTATCTACTTGCCCCAATCTTGAAGTGAGGTACAATAGACATATAGCTGTTCCCATTTTTATTTCTGTCCAGAGTCCTTACAAAGAGTTAGTGTATATGATTCAGAAAACAATAATGATATTTAAACAGAGGACCATCACTCTATGTGTTTAGGAAAGATACCAATGAAGAAGAAAACTGTGATACAGAATTATTTTATTGGTGCTTCCTTATACAGAAAATTGAGAATGCAATGGGTAGGGATAGGGACATTTTAAAAACACAATTAATAAAGAGACCACAACTGAAGACTTCAAATAGAGTTCCTTGGTTCATTAGATCCCTAAAGCCAGCTGAGAGACTTTCCAGTCCCTGAACATACAAAGGAGGCTAATAACTTAGGAAAGCCCAGGGGCAGAGCATCCAAATCTGGAAGTCATGTTCCCTATTTACTGCCAGCAAGGACAAAGTCTGGGGCCCAGGTCATAGACACAACGCACACCACATTGAAGGCAGATATCTGTAGCAAACACAATCCCCTTGGGCTGCCTCTGGGTCCTGAGTGCATCCATGAGCTCAGGACAAAGGTGGAGGAATCTTCCTGTGTCGATGTACACAGAGGCATAGCACTCCACAGGGGCAGGGTATTGCTCCCCATTCATCTTGCTCCAGTTGGCTGTGTGCAGCAAAAGGTCCTTCAGGATGGGCACAGAGAAGTCATTGTCATACAAGTTAATCTTGTTGAGTTCGGTGCACCGGCTGAGGGCAGGGATGAGGACAGTGAGCTGAGAGTCCTCCATCCTACAACCCTGCAAGTCCAAGGACTGCAGAGTATGTGCCACAGTCTCTAGCAGAAGTTGGAGAGGCAGGGGATTTAAAGCCCATAATTCCATACCTCTCATGGCCAGATGTTTGAGCTGCCATAGGCGTTGACAAGAAGGGAAATAATTCAAGTCTGATTCTGACAGAAAGTAGCCAGTGAAGGAGAGAGTCTCCAAGGGGCTTCTCAGGCACCTAGGGATAAACAAAGTGGTTAGTTCAAGCAAAACGTTTTGGAGGACAATGTGTACCCTGGGGCTTATAAAGAGACCCAGGGGGTACATAGCTCAAAGACAGTTTCACCACATGATCAATGTAGACTACCGGGTGCTGCCTAGTGCTGTCTATTACATCAACCACACCCAACTTTCACCAAAATTGCACCCAGTGAAGGGAGGCACCATTCATCCACTAATCCTTAGTTTAAGGAAACCTTTGCTCTAGTAGCTGCCCCAGCTCTCTATCTTTGTTTACCTGAGGATGTGTTTCATGTGGTCTCTCAAAAAGTACATTCCTTTCAAGGAGAGATGCTGAAGATTGTGCAGTTTGGAGAACTGAGACACCAACTTCATGACACACTTCTCTTCTCTGCTTGCTGTCCTGTTGCTATGCCAAATGGTGCTCTTGTAGATGTGGGCCATGGAGAGTTTGCGAAGATTTCTCATGTAGCCAAGGTAGGTGGCAAAACGTGTCAGTGTGGACAGGTCCCACCCTGTGTGCAGTTCCAGTTCCTCAATGTGCCATGGCTGGAAAACACTCAAGATCAGCCTGATGGTGACTAGAGGCACATACCAGATCTTCATCTTTGCACAGCAGAGCTGTAAGGAGCCTTTTCTCTCCTGGGCCCACTGCAAGAAATATGCTTGCTCTTCATCCAGTCCAGGTCTGAGACAGAGTTCAGCTATGACCTTCAGACGCCGTCTCACTGCATATCTTGGAAGGACCTTCACTACTTGCTCCTCATCCCCACTCTCTGATGAGCAATTCCCATCCTCTGTTCCATTCCATAAGGTCCAGAACTCATGGCGTACTTTCCTGAGATCCAGTACCTTCATTTTGTTCCTACTGTGGGTGAAAGGGTGTCTAGTGTCAGCAGAATTGACAGGACCCAACAGTGAGACAGCTTCACTACAGATCCCTAATGTCAGCTCTTCCCACCTGCCAAGGACTTAGTCACTTTCAGCACCCAGTGTCTAATATGGGCACTCTGTGTGCTATGGAAGCTTCCCCTGGGCTGCATCTATCTGTAGACATGACTGTATTCCTTCCACTAAGTTACTCTCTGTTTCTACCTAGTCCCTTTATTAGTGGTCGTGGGAATGCCACGGCAGTCTAACTGCACTGTGGCTCCATCTCCCTAAGCTCTAATCCCCACTCCATTGGCTTACTACAAGGAATCAATAGCTTTCAAGGCCCTGCATCCCTGCATGAGGATCCCATCAGAAGCCTCTGAGCCACTTCCCATGCCCTTCGCCCGGACCCCTAAGTCTCTTCCTTGTGTACCCATGTGCTCCAGTCTCCAGTACTTGGTTCTTGCTTACCTGGGGTGAAACTTTCTTGCCAACTGCATGTCTACTCCTTCAAGTACAGCCTGGAAGGTTTCTAAGTTGGGGGTCTTCATCAATGTCCCCACAGGGAGGCAGGGGAAAGGCCAGGCTGCCACCATTGCCTTCACCATCCTATGGTGTCTGCCTTTCAGAGCGTCCCTCAAAAGTGCTGGGAAGAGCTCCATGGGCAGTTGTTCCACAGCAGAGATGGCCAATTCCTCATTTCTCAGCAGAGCCTGCCTTGCGTGTTTCAGGAGTGGGGTTGGGGTCTGAAGGCTCATCATGAAGGGTCTGCAGTCAGAAAGGTCCTGGAGAAGCATTCAGAGAACAACATTAATTATCAGGACAAAGTTTAGAAATCTTCCTCACCCAGCACAGGAACCGCTCAAGTCAGAGATTATTTGCTCTGACAATGGTAGAAACACCAACTTAAACCATGGTTCTCACTGGTCATTTGAAGCCAGACTCCCCACTGGCAGCATGGGAGCCTCTCTATCCCATAATGGGCTCATGAATTCTAGGTCAAAAGAACTTATGAGTGACCCTTTCTTAAAAAAAAAAAAACAAACTGCTTTTGTTGTTCAGTGTTTACTTTATTCTTACGAAGGAGGATGATGGCATTGGGTTCCTGAAGTTTTCAGGCCATGCTGTGTCACAGAACCATACCATGTCAAACAAACAAACAAACAAAGCAAACCAAAGCCCAAATCAAGATCTACTTCACCATTGCAATTCAACCTACTTAAGTCAGTTTGAATAACCAGAAAACCCTTCCCTCAAAACAATCAGTAATCATAGTGAGCTCAACAAGCTATCATAAAAAGACATTTGAGATGAAGGTAAAACTTCATTTAAAATTGTACCCAAAGTCATCAGTGTGTTCATCTGGAGCCAGAAATCAAAAATTTGTGTCCAATCTTTATTCTAAAGGACCCTCCATCATACTGCAAGACTCAAGGGAGGACAATTACTCACCAGTTCTGAGCACTTAGGACAGGTAGGTCCCTTATCCCAGCTGAATCATGCATTTCCTCCAGCTCCAGGTCTCAGAGTGTCTTGGGTTGCGCTCTTGAAACATTTATATACCTCTCTGCTCACCCTCCCTACTGCAGCCCCACCTTCCAACCCCTAGCTGCCATTTGATAGTGGTTCAGTGTCCACCATTTTAATTCAATAGATAAAATTCAATCATTTCCTTAATTGAATCAAACTAATTGTGAAAACACCCATCCCCCTCCTTTCCAAGTTGGATAAACATAAAGATTATACTTGCTAATTAACTACACAACACTGAATTTCTTGATCAGTCATTTTATTGGCTTACCTATTACTTAGTTTTGAATTTGATAGAGAGACTGGATTTTACTCTGAAGCTAAGATTGTTGTGGAACTGTGCCTGAATTGTGTGTATTCTAGGAGCTTGAGCCATTAGTTAGTTGTTGATTTCCGCATCTTCTTCCATCTATTTCTGGAAGGGGAGGCCTTATATTCTCTGAGGAGCAGATGGGAGGTGTGGGGGGTCGTGGGGGTAGCAGAGTGGGAGGGAAATAGGGAGGGGGAACTGGGATTGGAATGTAAAAATAAATTAGTAATAATGTGTAAAAGAGAAATAGTCGATAGACAGTGGTGGCACAAAACTTGAATCCCAGCACTCAGTGAAAGGTTAAGGCTTTATATGGCCTGGCCCTTTTACCTAGCAGAATCCACTCAGGCAAGTACCAGGGTCAGGCCCAGGTTCAATGGGAACCAAGTCTGCATGCAAATGTAAAGGACCCCTTTAAAAGACAGACCTCTGCCCACTTAAGCTCTCTTCTCTCTCTTCTCTTGCTCTCTCTTATTCCCCCACATCCCCCTGCTCTCTGCTCTCTCTCTCTTCCTCTTCTGCATCTCTCTCACTCCCACTCTGGCTCTCCTTCCCCCACCTGTTATAAACTATGTGTAATATATCACTCATTCTCACTTCTCATCTTGTGCCTTTTTTTTTTTTAAAGTTAAACAAGAGAACAACACTTGGGAGGCTGAGGCTGGCAGATATCTATGAGTTCCAGACCAACCTGGTCTGCAAGAGCTAATCCAGGACAGCCTTCAAAGCCACAGAGAAACCATGTCTTGAAACCGCCAAACCTCGCCCCCAAAAACAAAGAAAGTAATAGGCCTATTTTCTTTCAAAATTGCTGTGTCGATTTGTATTCTCACCAGTTCCTGGTACTAAGTGCTCTCCTTAGCAGACGGCAAGTCTAGTGTGCCTGACTCTGGGCATTCTACAAATGGATAATGGAATCCCCACCTTTCCTTTATAACTTTGACCATTCCATACATTTATGCAATGCATTTTGATAATGCCCATCCACCCATCACTAGCTCCATCTCTCACAGTGCACCTCACACTGTCTCTCTGCCAATTTCATGTGCTATTTTTCTTTTTTAAAAAAGATTTTATTTCTTTATTATGTATACAACATTGTGCTTCCATGTGTATCTGCACCAGAAGAGGGCGCCAGACCTAATAATGGATGGTTGTGAGCCACCATGTGGTTGCTGGGAATTGAACTCAGGACTTCGGGAAGAGAAGTCGGTGCTCTCATCCTCTGAGCGATCTCTCCGGCCCCTCATGTGCTATTTTTCATTGTTGTCTTTAACAACCTCTTGAGTTCAATTAGTGTTACCTACATGGGTATAGGTGTGTGTCCATCCTCTGGGGCACAGACAATCAATCAGCACCCAAGACCTGAAAGGAGAGTGACTCTCTCTCAGCAGCCATCCACTGCCCGTAGTTCCTCCACCAAGGGTGAAGACTTGGTGCCCTTCTCCATTAGTGTTTTAAATGGCATTTTTGGGAGACATAGGATGACAATCTCTTCCATATTTCTATATTCAGTGTGATTTTGCTCTTCTAGTAGGGTCATTGGTCTACTCACTAATTATGTTTCTTGTTTCTTTACTGTTGAGGGATAAGAACTTCATGTTTCCTGTGGATACCATTTTTTGTCAAATGTACCCTTTGCAAATACTTTTTGTTATTGCATGTCTCATATTCTCATCTTGACACTTTTGTAGAGCAAAAATGTTTAATTTAAACAAATTATGTTTTATTATATTTTTCATTTAAAAAATCGCAGGTGACTTTCTATAGCAATTCTACATCCCATCAACACAATTTGGCATCACACCAAACCTAAACACCAAAAGTAGACCAATGGACCTTTTGATTGAAGGTGGGGTGAGGTGCCAGGGTTGTAAAAAAGATTCAGTGTCAACTAGACAGATTCCAATCACCTAAGAGAGAAGTCTCTGGGAATTCAGGAGAGTGAGTTTCTGGGTTGCATTGTGGTAGGATGATGTGGTGGTTGGAGTCCTTGGATTTTAGAAAATGCAAGAGACTCTCACCTGTGAGGATTTCATCACCCATGTTGCTAGGATGCAAAAGATGAAATACTTGGAGGTATTGAATCCCTTTGGCCACAGCCTTGCATCTTACTCCATCTCCAGTGAAAACAACCACTCCTCTCAGGCTGTTGAGAACAATGTAGGAATTTGGGTTGGTGGAACACACCATTTTACCAGCTTTGGGCTCCTGGGTTTGCTCTCCAGCACCATGGATAAACTAGAGTATTATTGGCTTGCACACATAAAGTATTTGTAGATCTAGAGTCACAAGTGATCAGGTGTGTATTTCACATTAACATAGTACTGTTTAAGTGCATCTTTCCAGTTTTAGGTTTCAGATGAATTGTTTTCTTCCTTTCTTTCTTTCTTTCTTTCTTCTTCCTTCCTTCCTTCCTTCCTTCCTTCCTTTCTTTCTTTCTTACTTTCCTTCTTTCTTTCTTTTTTTCCAGAGAGCATGCCACACACTACATAGCCCTCACATAGCAATTCCTGGGTCCCTAGCTTCCTGGGATGTACCTCACTTGACAGTGCTTTCCTGCCATACATGAGGCCCTCAGATGGATCTGTGAATTCCATTCAATGAGGCACAGTAGTGCCACTTTAATCCCCTCATTCTCAAGGTAGATATAGAGAAGCAGATAATTAATGTCACCCTGCCTACATAGCCTAAGACCTGGTTTTAAAAATTAAAAAACAAAGCCAACAAACATTTTTTTAAATAAAAACTCAGAGCTATGTCATTGTAATGTTTGTTTCTTTGTTTGTTTAGATGTTACTGGTAGCCCAATATGCCTGAAACTCATTTTGTAGACCAGGCTATCCCTACAACGTAAACAGTCCTCTGTCTCTGCCTTCTGTTGGCTGGGATGACATATATGAACCACCTTGTTGGCCAGCTTGTTGACATATATGAACAGCTTGTTGGTTGTTCAACTGTGAGACCTCCAACCCAGCATTAGCACAGGACTGTAATTGACTTCCACTGGGGAGGCAGAAGTAGGGTCTCAAGCTTATGCCAACCCGAGGAACTCAGAATGAAAACAAACAAACAAACAATCACAAAAAAAACAGCTAGAATACCATAGAAATCTTCTTTATTTTATCTCTTACATTAATCTCTTTATATACATTTTGCCTTGGGTTTTTTTTTTTTTTACATTTCTTTCTCTCTCTTCCTCTTTCTTTCCTTCCTTCCTTTTCTTTCTTTCTTTCTGCCCTACTTTTTTGATTCTCGTCTGGCTGTCTGGAGGCTGACTAGATTTAAGGATTCTTGCTCACCTGATGCCTGCCAGTCACTGGGAACCAAATTTACACATTCATTGGAATAAGGAAGCTTTGTCTTCTTTCCACCTATGCTGAAATGAGGACTCAAATGACCACTCATGAAGCAGAGGATTGAAATGGGGTCAAAACAGGACAGATTCTAGTAAGGATGGCTTGTAATCCCTCATGGAATCATGTCCAATCAATTCTAATGGAAAGGGAACAGAAACTGGGGAGTTTAATTACGAGTCAGTGGACTCACTCCAGCCTAGTCTAGAGGACTCTCTGCTCACTGTCCTCACACCTGCCCTATCAAATCAAGAAACTCTGGTCCATGTGGGGAAAGCTGTAGCCACGCCTTCTTAGGGGCTGGCTACAGGTGTGCCTGACCAGGCTTGTGAGGGCGTGGTCAGAGTGACGTAGTGGGACTGCATTTTCAGTTTCGGTTTCTCTTTGCTTCTTGGGGTACAGACCTCTTCCACGCCAGCTGGCTAGGTTGCCTTGTAAGTAAGGCTTTTCCTATTAAATACCCTTATATTTCTATCTGACTCCATATTAGTAATTTCCCACTATATCTGGTTGTCAGAAGCGGGATATTGGAAACCTACACCCCATTTGGGACAGGCTGGGGTTCCATCGGGCCCGTGGCCTAGGCCCGGAAAGTGCCCTCTCTCCACAGGCTTTCCTGGCCTGCAGCCGACCTTCTGCAGCTGAGTTTCCCGGCTAGCAGCCAACCTGCTGCAGCTGAGCTGCTCAGAACCATCCACCCAGCCCGGAGACAGTTTCTAGCTGCCTAGAGGTTAGTAAGCCTCGGCTTTCAGCAGAGGCTTCCCCTGGCTCCTGCTTCGGGAAAGCCACCTCTGTTTCAGTGGTTGCAGGCACAAAGCCGTATAATCTCTAAGATAAGCGCAGCCTCTTTTGTGACCTCTCTCCACCACTGACCGACTGCTGCCAATCGCTGCGGACTCACTGAACAACTGTGCCACCCACTTGTCAAAGATATTTATTGCATCTGGAGTAGAAATCAGGTAAAATTATGGCAAAATATTCACCATTTGCTAAAATTGGTAATATTTTTGCTTATTATGTGAATTCACTGTTTGAGGAGGATGTCAATGTGCCAATTACTGGCCTATATGCCATAATGGCAGTCAGCTTGCTGGTACAAATAGTATTACTAGCCAGAGGACTCAGGAATAGGGATAAGGATAACCTCACCTTCTGCTTGCAGGAAATAACAGCTTTACGATTAGGTCAGACCACAATTGTGCAGCAAGTGGAACAGAAATTGGATGATAAGCTAGGCTCTGTGTCCAATACACTAAAGACAGAGCTGTCTGATAAGATGCAGCGTATTTATGATAAGATAAACACAGAGAGAGCCTCCATGTCTGAGGCCTTAGAGGCTAGGCTGTTAGAAGACCAGCTAAAAAATATCTTTAGCCACATAGAAACTCAGATAGGCAATGTTACCCAGCAACAAGATGCAACGGTGCAAAATACCCAGCATAGGGTTGAAGAATTGGACAATGGCATTCAATCAGTTATTGAAGCATCCAAGGTAGCAGATCAGAAATTTGAGTCTAGATTTGAATGTTTGGAAGATAATTTACAGTACAGGGCTGACAGATTACATAGGTCCATATGGTTGATTGCTGAGGACGCAAAATCAGCAAATCATGACCTCAAATCTAGACTCCAATACCTAGAAGGCAGTTTCCATGCCATCCAGATGCTGCCTAAGGATGATCGTATTAAAGACCTAGAAAAACATGTAGATGAGCAGTTAGAGCAATTTACAGATTCACTAACATGCTTGGAATCTTTTATGATTAAGGAGATTGAAACTTTTCAAAAGGATATCATTGCTAGGCTTAAAGATCATTGGGATGCCTCAGAAGCAGAATCACTCCAATCCCAGGCACCTACTCCACCCAGGGATGGTGACTATTCTTCTAAGGTTGTTACTCGTACACCATTAGTGTACCCAGCTACCATGGTAGAAAAGCCAACTTCTAAGAAACACCCTCATGGATGGAAGGCTTATGAATGGCAACCTATACAGCTGAAGGATCTTAAGAATATTAAAGAATCAGTTGTCTCCTATGGTCTTCATAGCCCATACGTAAAACAGCTATTACATTCATGGGCAACCTTTAACAGGGTGACACCCACAGATTGGGAACGATTGGTAGCAGCTGTACTTGAGAATTCATGCCAAATCCAGTGGAAATATTGGAAAGGGAAGAGGCAAAGCTCTTTGAGTGTCAGGGCATAAAGGAAGGTTTTGAAGCCCCTCTAGATAAGCTTCTTGGTCAGGGTATTTATGCTGACCCACAGGTTCAGACTGAATATGATGACGATATACTGTCTCTATGCAGCAAAACAGCATTAAATGCCTGGGATAAGGTACCTGAGCCAGGAGAACGCCTAGAAGCTTATACCAGAATAGAACAGGGACCTACAGAACAGTTCCAGGATTTCTTACAAGGTTAACTAGGGCAGTAGAATTACATGTAACAGATCCAGAAACAAGACAACCAATTATATATACAATATCCAGAAACAAGACAATCAATTATATATACAATAGCTTATGAGAATGCAAACCCAAAATGCAAAAGAATACTTTTGCCTTTAAAGATCAGATCAGCTCCATTAGAAGAATGGGTTTTGTATGCAGCCAACATTGACTATAATGTGCAAGATACTGGAGCTTGGGTGGGAGAAGCCATCTCCAAAGGTTTAAAACGGCAACAGGAAATTAAAAGGTCTAGAGGTAAGGATGTAAGGGCTTGGCAAGGAGAAGCACCTTACAGAGGTCAACACAGATACCAAGAGGCTAGAGGTTAGTACTACTATGAACCAGAACCTTGGGTAGGAAGAGCCTTCCCCTGGAGACCACAAAGGCTCCAGGAACCTAGATGTTTCAACTGTGGTAAAATGGAACATACTAAGAGAAATTGTAGACAAATGAATTCTAACAATGCCTCATATGGAAGGCCACTGCCTTCTGGATTGTGTACAATATGTGGTAAGGGCAGACACTGGACCAATGAATATAGATCGACCAGGGACATACAAGGAAACCCCTTAAGGTCGGGTAACCCCGAGGGGGGATTCAAGAAGGAGGCCCCCACATCGAGAAAGGTCGGGTCATTCCCAGTAGCAGTGGGAGACAATCTCTCACAGGAACAATAGATAGTTCTTTGCCTATTGTTAAAAATGATACTGCTCTAGATGGTAGTTTGAATAGTGATGAAAATCAAGTGTGAATGGACAAAATGAGAAACGCATATTTTGGCAAGCTTCTATTAATGATAAAAGGCCTGAGTTGAAAGTGAAAATTAATAATAAAGTTATTTCTGGCTTAGTGGATACTGGGGCGGATGTAACTATTATTACTCAAAAGTCTTGGCCTCAGAAATGGCCTCTTAGAGAGGCAAATGTACAATTTTTAGGAATTGGAACTCTATCTAGAGTTCGACAAAGTGTTAACTAAGTGGTCTGCATTGGACCGGAAGGACAGAAAGGGATTCTGAAACCATACATGGCAGATATAGCTATAAATCTCTGGGGTCGTGATCTCTTACAGCAATGGAATACTCAGATTAATATTCCTCCGGTGTCAGATACAAATTATGTACAATCTTTAGATAGTAGAAAAGATCTGGTAAGATGCTATGGAAAACGATTACCAACCATCCATGCTGTATAGAAACCAGGTACAAATGATGGACCTTCAGAGGAGCCAAAGGCCCTGCCATTGAAGTGGCTTACAGATGAACCAGTTTGGGTAGGACAATGGCCTATGACATCTAAGAAGCTAGAGGCTTTAGAAAAGTTAGTACAGGAACAGCTAGACGCTGGACATATAGAGGAATCTACCAGTCCTTGGAATTCTCCTGTATTTGTCATCAAAAAGAAGTCAGGTAAGTGGAGAATGCTGACAGACCTGAGAGCTATAAATAAGGTAATTCAACCGAAGGGCTCTCTGCAACCTGGAATGCCATTACCTTCCTTAATAACCAAAGGATGGCCTATCATAGTCATTGATCTAAAAGACTGTTTTTTCACAATACCGTTACAGGAAAATGATAGAGAAAAATTTGCATTTACTGTACCAACTCTTAGTAATTCACAGCCAGTTAGGAGATATCAGTGGAGGGTTTTGCCACAAGGAATGCTAAATAGCCCTACTTTGTGTCAACACTTTGTACAGCAACCTTTGGAAATAATTCGTAAGAAATTTTAACAATCTCTTGTTTATCATTACATGGATGATATTCTTTTATCAGATTCTAATAAGGAAACTTTGGAATGTATGTTTAAAATGGTGAAGGAAGTTCTGCCTTGTTGGGGATTACAGATTGACCCAGAAAAGATACAAAGAGGAGATTCTATTAACTATTTAGGTTACAAGATAGACTTCCAAAGAATCAGACCTCAAAAGGTACAAATTAGGAGAGATCAGTATCAAACTCTTAATTCAATTCAGAAATTATTAGGGGAAATTTCTCAATTACAAACGATTTTTGGTGTAGAAGGACATGACTTAAAGCATTTAAAAATGGCCCTTAAAGAATATTAGGATCTAAACAGTCCTAGAATATTATCTGCTGAGGCAGAAAAAGAGTTACAATGGGTAGAAAACAGAATATTGGATACACATGTAGATCGGATAAACCTTAATTTAGACTATATTCTGGTTATCTTGCCATCCAGAGAATACCCTTCTGGAATTCTGATGCAGAGGGAAGACACTATATTGGAATGGATATTTCTACCAAGTAAACAGAATAAAAAGTTAAAGACATATATAGAAAAAATTTCTGATTTGATTTTAAAGGGTAAATTAAGACTTTGTCAGTTGATTGGAAAAGATCCAGCAGAAATTATAGTACCTTTAATTAATGAAGAAATTTCTTCCTTATGGAAAGATAATGAATATTGGCAAATAGCTCTTACTGACTTTTTGGGAACAATTAGCAACAATTATCCCAAAACTGACAGAATTAAATTCATAAAAAAGACAGTCTGGATTCTTCCACGATTTGTAAGACAAACTCCTATTTCTGGAGTTCTTACCTTCTACACTGATGCCAACAAATCAGGTAAGGCAGGTTATAAAGCAGGTGAGGTAAGTAAAGTAGTTCAAAGTCCATATACATCTGTACAGAAGGCAGAATTATATGCAATTCTCATGGTACTTAAGGATTTTACAGAACCTCTTAATATAGTTACTGATTCTCAGTATGCAGAGAGAGTCGTGTTACATATTGAGACTGCAGAATTTGTTCCTGATAATACAGAATTAACTTCTCTGTTTTTACAATTACAGGAAACTATCAGAAACAGAAGTAATCCTATATATATTACACATATCAGATCCCATACCGGTCTGCCTGGCCCACTAGCACAAGGCAATGATGAGATTGATCGTTTATTAATTGGAAGTGTGCTAGAAGCCTCAGAATTTCATAAGAAACACCATGTAAATAGCAAAAGTTTGAAAAAGGACTTCTCCATCACTTGGCAACAAGCCAAGGAGATAATGAAAAACTGTCCTACTTGTTCTTTTTATAGTCAAACTCCATTGCCAGCAGGTTGTAATCCTAAGGGCATTCGGAGAAATGAGGTTTGGCTGATGGATGTCTTTCACTTTACAGAGTTTGGAAATTTGAAATATGTGCATCATACCATAGACACATTCTCAGGGTTCCAATGGGCTACTGCTCTTAACTCTTTATTAACGCTAAACTTTCTTAATGCCAATGAAAAAGGACAAAGAGCTGCAGAAAGACATTGGACTTCGAAAAAAACTACTGAACTCAATCAGCCAGTGTACTTCAAAGATGTACTAACCTCTGTATGAAAACCAGGACATGTGTTATGTTGGGGTAGGGGTTTAACATTGGTTTCTACAGGAGAAAAAAAACTTTGGATACCATCAAAGTTGATCAAGATTCAAGTGGAAAAGGAAAAACCTCTCGACGAGGACAAATGACAGGTATTCTACTAAGGTATATCTTATAAAGTAAATAGAAACCTCCCAAAGGAAAGGGAAGTGTTTTGCTTTTATCTTCTTAGAAAAACTCATCTTCAGAAGACAAAGGACACTGCATGGGTAGATACTTAAGAAGAAAAGGTAGCTATAACCATCAAATAGAAGGAATGTGCCATACGGTAAACTTTACAGCTGTCTCTCAAAAAACTCTATTTCTCTTTATTTCCTAGTCCCTATTTAATTAAACCAATGCTGGATTTAGAGGTGGATTTGGCTTTCCTCCTCTAAAATCCAAGCACGTTATTTAACTAAACTTCAGTTTCTCTTTGCTTCTTGGGGTACAGACCTATACCACGCCAGCTGGCAAGGTTGCTCTGTAAGGCTTTTCCCTATTAAATACCCTTATATTTCTACCTGACTCTGTATTGGTAATTTCCACTATAGGTCCAGAAGACAAAAATCTTATCTGAGGCCAGATTCAAACTGGAACTGATGCCAGTGGTCATAAAACAGCCATGATCCCCTGTCAGCTGCTGCTCTGCTGGTTCAATTATTGAGGAAGAAAAGACTCTTGCTCTGTTAGTATGGTCCATTCGTTGATTCAGAATAGTGTTTCAACCAAGGCAGTAATTGATACCAGCTTGCCTGGTATCCTCTCACACTGTATTAAAAGGCTCCTAGAGCCTCCTCCTTCATTGCTTTAATTCCTCACTTCATCTCCATGGTAAAAGATCAGAAGGGGAATTCCTAGAACAGGCTCATCTGCAGAGTATGTTTGACTACGTAGAAATTCAGTGAATGGAGAGGCTGGTGATTTGGAGAGGTTGGGTTGTCACAGGCCCAGAGCCTAATTGTGATTTCTGTTGGGCTACCTTTAGCCTACTAAATAGACCGTCCTCTGTGTTAGTGACATCCTGTCACTGACAGATACAGGCAGACCGAATATCACAACAGAACCCGGAAATAAACTTTTGGAATGGATGAACTTAACAACACCCAAGGTCCACCAATGAAAGTCTCAGAATGAGCCCTGATATCACCTGAGACCTACGGCTGATTTCTCAGCTGAACTGACCTCACATTAATGTTTCCAACAATTTACTTTTGTTTCTTTTCTTTTGTTTCTACCTTTTCTACTTCTAGTACTGGATTCCATGCCCAGTATCAAGAAATAAATAAAAGAAACCACAGCCTCTTAGAGGTTTTGTCTTTTTTCATTATTTTTTGTTGTTGTGTTGTTGTTTACTTTATCAATTATTTTTGTGTGTGTGTGTGTGTGTGTGTGTGTGTGTGTGTGTGTGTTTAACCTATGGGATTCAACAATTAGAAGTCAATAGCCCTTTGATTTTATTGTAATTAATTAATTAATAATTTTTTGAGACAACATTTATTTGTGTAGACCTGGCTGACCTGGAACTCTGTACATCAGACTTGTCTGGAAGTCACAGAGACCTGGCTGCCTCCACATCCGGAGTGCTGGGTTTAAAGTCATACACCACAACTGTGCTGCCTAATGTCTGTCTTTCTATCTCTTTCTTTTTCTTTTTTTCTTTCTTTCTCCCTCCCTCTCCTCCTCCCTCTCTTCTCTCCTCTCTTTTCCCTCTCTCTCTCCTCTCTCCTCTCTCTCCTCTCTCTCTTCTCTCTCTATCTCACTCTCTCTCTCTCTCTCTCTCTCTCTCTCTCTCTCTCTCTCTCTCTCTCTCCCTCTCCCTCTCTCTCCCAATCTCTCTGTCTCTCTGTGTGTCTCTCTCCCCTAAAGAACCACTGGCCAAAACAGAGATCTACCTGTTTCTGCCTCTGCCTCCTGTTGCTAGGATAAAGATAGTTGTCAGTCTGCCCAGGAAATTTACTCCTCCTGAGGTAGGGTCTTCCTCAGTGCTGAGGGAATATCGAGCAACATGGAAAAGGATGGCATCCCGGGCACCATGACTTGGATAGATCTAGTTCCCGCTCTGGGTGCCACGGTTCTCACTCAGTGGCTTTCAGGCCTGGATGCCAAATTCCCTACTCTGGACGCCAAAGTAACCTTTCCTGTGGATCCAACTCTGCCTCAAAAACATCTCTAAATAAAGTGGATTTTGAAGCTCAGTCCTGTAATCCAGCACTCAGGAGGAAATGAAGCTGAGGAAATGCCATTAGTTGAGGCCCAGCTTCTGCTATACCGTGGATTCTAGGCCAACATGGGCTACATAAAGGCCCTTTGGGGAGGGGTAATCACGAGGGAAAGAAAAATGATAGGAAGGAAGGAAAGAAGAAAGAAAGAAAGAAAGAAAGAAAGAAAGAATGATAGATTGATAGAAATAGCGAAAGAAGGGAAGAAAGATCTTAGTGTTTGTGAAATTAGTTTCAATTCCTTCTTTCGCTGCCTAAACATCTGATCCAGATACACGCTAGATTCTAAAAACAGTTAAGATGGTGGAGCTCAACCATCCAATCAAATTGCAGCTTTTGGGTGGGGCAGGCTTCAAAGGGGAGGAGTTAGGGGGAAGACTGAAAAGCTTCAAAAGAGCCAGAGCGGCTACTCAAGTTGAAGGAGCAGAGAGCCATTGTCTGGTCTTCTGGAAGCATAAACACAATCGCCAGTATCTGCCTGTGGTGAGTCACCTTCCTCTATCGGGCCACCATGTCTCACCCAGCCCAGCCTATCTCCACACTAGACCCAAGGCACAGGGGCGTTTTAGTTATACCATGCACTTGTGGGGTCGCACACGTGGACAAAATGGCTGCCACGCTGAGCTCCTTGTAAACACAGCTATAGGAATTTTAAATGCAGTGTGAGCATTCTACTTAGGATTGGCTTACACAAGTGGCAATCACATGAGTACATTTCTAATTGTTTGGGGCTAGCAGGAGGTGGACCATGGATATGACTTTCTATTCTTGGGCATCTCTGGATTAATGCCAGGCTTTCTCCGTGTTTCGTCATCCCCTGTGGGGCCTGAATGGTGTGTTGGCCCTGGAGTTTGTGCCTCCTCAAGAGTCAAGATCCTAGGTGATTGGTTGCCCTTTCTTTGTGTTGCTCGTTTTTTTTCTTTTTTTTTGGTGGGGGTGGGATGGAGTCAGGACAGGGTTTCTCTGTGGCTTTGGAGTCTGTCCTGGAACTAGCTCTTGTAGACCAGGCTGGTCTCAAACCCTCAGAGATCTGCCTGCCTCTGCCTCCCGAGTGCTGGAATTAAAGTTGTGTGCCACCACCGCCAGGCTTCTGTGACCTGGTTGTTAACTGAATTATTAGGGGCCTGTCATGGCCCTCACTAATACCAATTTTTTTCTTTTTAATTTGTGGTTTTGTTTTTTGTTTTTTTTTAACCTATGAGACGAGATTTTACCATGTTGTTGCCCAGATTGTCCTGAACTGAATAGCTCAGGCTAGGTAGACCCCCCAGCCTCAGCTTCCAGTGGCTGACATTGCAGACTGTTACTCAAACATCTGCCAATGTTCTGTTGTTATTCATTTCATTTTTCTTTCTGGTTAGTTCGCATCTTTGGTTGGTTTACTTTTTTTTTCTTTTTGGTTTTGGAGACAGGGTTTTTTATGTAATATCCCTGGCTGTTTTAGAACTAGCTTTGTTGACCCAGCTGACCTTGAACTCAAAGAAATCTGCCAGCCTCTCCTTCCATATGTCGGAATTAAAGGCATGGACCACCATGCATCAATCGAACCCTGTTTTTTTTGTTTATATGGGGTTTTTTTCTTTTTTTGGATTTTGAGACACGGTTTTCTCGTGGTTTTAGAGGCTGTCCTGGAACTAGGTCTTGTAGACCAGGCTGGAGAACCCTGTTTTAACAAGTAACACTAACTGCCTTGCTCAGTGGCACATGTATTTATTCCCAGTTCTTGGGAGGCAGAGTCAGTAGATTTCCCTTAAGTTCAAGGCCCCAGCCTGGTTTAAGTCCCAGGACAGCCAGGGATAGAAAGAGAGACTGTGTCAAACAACAACAATAATGATAAAAACATTTACTTTTATATCCAAGGTTAGTTAGGAAATCCATAGGTATCTTAGATGACCTAGAACAAGAATCCCTATATCCCCACTTCCAATGGGCTGGGTGGGACAGGCATTGTGACCTCTTTATCCAATGTTTGGGTTGGAATACCCCGAGCCTCCTGCATTCTAGGCCAGTACTCCAAAAGTTATTGTAGGGAAATGAGAAATTCTGGAGAGTGAGAGGATTTTTAAATGAGAAAAACCTTCTTAAAATTACTTAGGTTTCCTTTGTTGCTATTGACAGAGAGAGGCTGTTGAATTGGAATTTACTTCGTGTTTGTTTGCTATGAAGTTCTGGGTGGCCTGGAACTTGCTATGTGAAGCCGACTAGAATTCATAGGAACCCTCCTGTCTCTGCCACCAGGGCAGGAAATGTATGTTTGCTTCAGTGAGTGAGTGCCTGAGTGCATTCCTGTGTGTTGAGGGGGGGGGGGTGATTCCAGGTCTTCTCCAGTACCACAGCTGGTTTGGAATGACTTGTCCTCTGGCATTTCACACACCACAGACTTGGATGAGAGGCACCATGTCTGATTCGATTTGTTTTCTTTTCTTTTTTTTAAATTTTATGTGCATTGGTGTTTTGCCTGCTTGTGTGTCCCTGTCAGATCTTGGAGTTACAGACAGTTGGTAGTTGCTATGTGGGTGCTTGGAGTGGAACCTGGCAGTCAGTGCTCTTAACCACTGAGTCATCTCTCCAGCCACAGGATTTGTTTTCTTGTAACTTAATGAGTTAAGCTTTAATACTTCCTGAAGTTTGATTTTTGTTTACATGAATTGACATTTCCTTCAATGTATTTCTTGAAAGTTTCCAGAATCCAACAAGATGGGCATCCCGAATCCACCCACACTGGAGGAGCTGGCAAGGCAGGCGTTGCTGAGAGATGAGGCCTTGACCATCCCTGTTCTGGAAGACTTGCCCAAGATGCTCTTCCTAGCAC
Organism: Cricetulus griseus; assembly: GCF_003668045.3. NCBI lineage: Eukaryota > Metazoa > Chordata > Mammalia > Rodentia > Cricetidae > Cricetulus > Cricetulus griseus. Next base: position 24,002 of record NW_023276867.1, read on the forward strand.
TGTTCCAGGAGGCCTTTAGTCATAGACTCCCTAACATTGTGAGGGCAATGATGGCCCTGGCCTTTCCCCTACATCCCTGTAGGGACCTTGTTAACTTCTGGAACCCTGGAGTTTTCTCAGGTTGTGGTGGAAGGACCCAGGGCCCTGCTGATACAGCAGGATCGCCCTGTGTAAGTAAGACCCATGTAGGGTCACATGGAGGATTCTGCGGTACAGAGGAGAGGGATTTGGAGTTGAGATGATAGGGTCAGTGGGAGATGAGAGGCTTTGGTAGCATCAGCTTGGAAGACTGCAGAACCCTTGACTGCTATTGATGGAGGAGGACAGTTGGGTGTGGGTGAGGAACAGAGAAGATGTGGGCACAGTAGGGGGAGCCTGACGCTGTCTCTCCCACAGGCGCTAGTAGTACCAGGTCAAGAGAAACTGAATGGAGGGAAGCCAGACAGAGTGCTACTGATGCAGCTCAGAAAGAGCCATTGCCTGGGACTAGGAGGTCGTTGGACACTCAGAGCTGGGAAAAACCCAAACAAGCTTTGCAGAAATCCTCATGGGAGAAAGAAAGAGCTGACATTAGAGATGTGTGGAAAGGAACAAAAATCTTTGGGGGGTCTTACCTCTCAGTGACCCTTTACCTGTTTTACACACAGGACGGGGAATGTTCGAATACTCGATTTTCGGAGGGTGCCCCATGAGATCTGGACTGTAGAGGCTAGAACAGAAGATGGGGACTGCTCAACAGAGACTGTAAGTGAGAAGCAAGCGGTGAAGCCCCCTCCCAGATACGAGCAGAGGCAGCGTCTGAAGGTGATAACTGACCTCTACTCCAGGTTCCAACAGGAAGAAGAAGAAACAGATTTATTACCGGGTGCTCAGCATAGAAAAGACTCCCTACAGCTGTGTTGTGTGGACATGAAGATTGTGTTATTGTCTGAAGATCATGTCATTATGATCCGGCAAATTTTCAGGCTATGGGACATTGAGATGTTAGAATTCACCATAGATTGGAATTGGAGTTCTCTGTTACCATTTTATCTCTAATTGGCGCATATAAAAAAATCTTCACACACTTTCTCTAGTCTGGATGGACAAGAACACATAGGAGCATGCCTATACATCAGAGTACAAGTGGTTTCTCCGAGCTTTCATATCTGAGCTCTCCAAAATCAGCAGTCTCCAGCATCTCTATATGAACGGCATCTGTTTTCTCAGTGACAACATGAGACACTTGCTCAGGTAAGGATGGATAGAGAGCTGTTTCTGCTTCCAGAGAAAAACTTTGCATTGTATGTTAAAGAGTAGTGGACCTGGTATCTGCCAGTCCTTGGAGAATGAATTGTGATGGATCCATTAGAATATCTAAGCATGGTCTCCTTTCTATACAAACTGAATCTAGGTCTCCCATGACCACTCATGAAGCACAGGCCTGATTTAGGGTAGGAAATGTGTGCATAGTATGACACAAATGCAGTCAGATTGGTCAGATTTAGTGAGGATGCTGTGCTTTCTCACTTAGAATCCTGGCTAGGTAAAGGAAAGTGAACAGAGAAAGAAGGGTTCCCAAGAGTGGAGGATCAGAATACCTGCATAGCTCCCGAGGGGGTCTGTGCTCACATTGTGAGAACAGCTACCATGATATTCCATGTAGGAAATGATTTGAGCAAGTGGGGGCTGAAGGATGGGAAATGGTGACAGAGGGGTTGAAGATCAGTGTGGGGTGGAACTGGGAATCCCCAGAGATATGGTGACAGGAAACAGAGGGCAGTGACAACTGCCTGAAATGCTCTCAGGTCTTTCAGGGGATGGTCCTTCCCTTATGTGCCCTAAGGTATAACAGGTGCACAGGAATTCTGTGTCAGTGAGGAAAAGGTGCTGCAGAGCTCTACACTGAGCCATCCCACAGAGACAGGGAAAGACAGCTGTGGGTGTGGCTTTAGTGAATAGAATCCAACAGGCAGCACCATAAATACTGACTTCAATCATGTGGTTCACCTGACACTGGGATACATGTCTCCTTCTACTGTTGTGTAAACACACCACACACCCTCTCTAGCAGTCAGAATTAACACCTTGGTCTCTGCCTAGGAACCTGAAGAATCGCCTGGAAACCTTCTCTGTCACTCACTGCCAGCTGTTTCAGGCAAACTTGAAACACTTGTCCTAGTGTCAGTGCCTCTGTCAGCTAAAACATCTGGACATGAGTGCAGTCCTACTGTCCAATTTGTGTATGATGCCTCTCAGGGTTCTCCTAGAGAAAGTAGCAAACACTCTTGAGACACTGGAAATAGAGGGGCGTGGGATAAAGGACTCTCAGCTCAGTGAACTCCTTCCTGCCCTTAGCCAATGCTCCAAGCTCTCAAAGGTCAATTTCTACACCAATGACTTCTCCATGACTGTCTTGAGTGACCTTCTCCACCACACAGCCAACTTGAGCAAGATCACCATGGAGCAGTACCCTGCCCCTCAAGAGTGCAATGAGCTGGGTGTGGTCTCCATAGAGAGATGGGTACTATTTTGTACAATCCTGTGCTCATGGATACACTCAGGGCGGTAAAGCAACCCATGAGAATCTACTTTACCAAGGATGTATGCAGTAGATGCTCTAAAGGCTGTGTGTATGACCAGAAGACCAGGCTTTGCTCTTGCTTGCAGTAAAGAAGGGAGTGTTACTTATGAACTTGCCATCTCGTGGTGTCTACAAAGAAGAATTTATGTATGGTCTTAAAGTGAGCAAGGCAGACATACCTATGAAGGAAGTTTGGGTTTGGAGAGGGTTTTTAATCCAGGCTACTCATTGTACTAGGGCACCCTGTGTGTATATCAAAGATAGCAGTTGGAAAAAGCATTGCAGAGTAAATGGGATGTGTTTTAACGCATGCTATGATCTTTATTTTTTTTCTGTGACACTTAAAAAAATATTGACTGTACCTTGCCAGCCTTGAACTCATTTGGGGGGATGGGTGGGTTTCTAGACACGGTTTCTCAGTGGCATTGTAGGCTGTCCTGGAACTCACACTGTAGACCAGGCTGACCTGGAACTCATAATTTACCTACAGTCAGTGCCCACAGACCAAAACGTTCTTAGGAAGAAGAATATGTACTAGACCTATTCAATGATCATCTTGTCATAACCAATGCATCTGCATGAGGAGAGGTGAGGACACTGTAACCAGGTTCTTCATGCCAGGCTCTCACATGGGTTCTAAGTCTTCATATGCAGCAGAGTTTATGATGGTGGGGTGACATACATCAGGGTCACAGAGATCAAGTTCTACATAGAAAGAATCGAATCCCTCTCCCTCTCTGATTCATCTCCTCTAGGTACAGTTTCAATATGAGGTCATGAACCCTGAACATGAAGTTTCTGGGTCACCAGCTCACAGGGGATCTCCCTCATCTCCTTTCAACACATATAATAAAAAACACACAGGGATCCTGGCCATAGGTCAAGTAACTGAAGAAGTAATGGTATCATTACATACAAGGCAAATATTCCACCTCAAAGCCAATAGAAAACGTGTGGTTATGTGGTTGTTAGTGATGCTGCTTATATTTTAGAGCTATGGTTTCAATTTATGAAGAGGTTGTTTTGAAACTCCACTTTGAAGAATATTCTGTTGTCAAATCCCAGCTTTCTCCCGAGTCATCTGTGGATGTAACTCAGCTGGTTGAGTGCTTGCCTATGTATCAAGAATTACCTGGGTTTGATCCCAGGCCCCCAGCTCCACAGGACAGCAGCTGTGGTTGTTCATACCTGTTATCCAAGCACAATAGTGGAGGAGGAAGGAGTTCAAAGTCTTCCTCAGATGTAGTCAGAGCCACCAGGGTAAGTGGGATCCCGATTCAGAACAACTAAGAGCTAAAGACACTACAGGATTTCCAGAAGACCTTACAAATGCAAGAACAGTGCTGAAACAGGTGCAAAGACTCCAAAAGAACAGCACCCAGTCCCAAAGGGGTTGCTGGTCTTCAGAGCTGGTCTGCAAGTCTAAGAGAGCAAGAGGAAAGCTCTATCTGAGAAATGTGAGTTCAAGGGGTCCCAGTTGCACAGGGGACCTTGCTGTACTGCAGTCTTGCAGCAGAGCTGGGAGTAAGATGTATGGAGATGTGGTGACATAGCACCAATGGTCTGGAGACAAGGTAGAAAATACCAGATGTCCCTCTTTACAGGG
>NW_023276867.1:28670-29723 GCF_003668045.3 Cricetulus griseus
CAAGAGAAGGCAGGTGATGTGTCTCCAATTTATGTTTTTGGCACACCCAATGTTTTCCTGTAAGTTCCAATGAGCTAAATGGGACCAATGAATAAAGGTCCAAAGATTCATTCCAGATAAATAGTATTCATTCCCACAGTGATCCCAGATTCCTCTCTTCCTCCTCTGGTAACTTTCCCTGAGAAAACCCTCCACCATTTGACCATAAAACCTTCTGTCACCTGGACTTAAAAAATATTTTGTCTTCTAAATTTAACTCTGTCTCCTACACTGCTGACATCTGTTGAGGTCTAGGAGTCCCGAATGAGTGCTACCTGGCCTGTCCAAAAAGGGAACAAAAGGGTATTCCAGAATGTGGTAGTATGACAACAGGTCCCCAATGATGGTCAATGCCCTGTTTCAGCAGCATGCTATCTTGAGAACTCTATATCCTTATTCCCTAAATTGCCAGTTCTAAAACCACAACAATCAGTATTCAGGGAAATTAGGAATGAAATGTGCAGGCACCTCAATCTCGGCCTGCGTCCACCACTGCACTGTCGCTTTGATGTACTCATTCAGGCAGGCCTCTCTCAATGCAGGCTTTCATGTTTACTATGTCTGGCCTCTGTCAATGCAGGCTTCTATGTTTACTAAGTCTGCAAGCAGATTAAAGGACCTTGTTAAAAGACAGATCCTGACCCACTTAACTCTCTTATTCTCTCTCTCTCTCTCTCTCTCTCTCTCTCTCTCTCTCTCTCTCTCTCCCAGTTTCTCACCCTCTCTCTGGCATTCTGTCTTTGCCTCTGCAACCTAAATGAATAGAAGCAGCTCTGGACTTGTTCATGACTGTTCTCTACCAAATCTGATCCTTATGTCTGTCAGTTTGCATGAGTCTCCCTTGCTGTGTGTGTTTCTGTCTCTATCAGAGTATTGAACAGCATGGTAAACCACACTAAAATGGCATGCAAACCGCTCAAAAATAGCAAAATTAAGGTGCTTTTTGTCCTACAGATACCCTTCTTTTCAAACATGCTAATTCTTTCAGTCAAGTTGCTTGTATCAAAAAAGGCA
>NW_023276867.1:29748-34211 GCF_003668045.3 Cricetulus griseus
GCAGTTTCTCACCCTCTCTCTGGCCTTCTGTCTTTGCCTCTGCAACCTGGATGAATACCTGCAGCTCTGTACTTGTTCAGGACTTTTCTCTATCAAATCAGATCCTTTGGTCTGTCTGTTTGCATGGGTCTCCCTTGCTGTGTGTGTTTCCATCTCTGTCAGAATATTGAAGAGCATGCTAAACCACTCTAAAATGGCAAAATTAAGATGCCTTTATTGTCCTGTAGATACTCTCCTTTTTAAACATGTGAATGCTTTCAGTCAAGTTGCTTGTATCAAAAAAGGCAGCTGATATGTATCCAATTTATGTTTTTGGCAAACTCAAAGTTTTCCTTTAAGTTCCTGTGAGCTGAATGAGACCCAGGCCGAAAGGTCCAAAAATTCATTCCAGATAATTAGTATTCAACCTCTCAATGTTCGCAGATTCATCTCCTAAACATCTGGTACCTTTCCCAGGGAAAACCCTCCTCATCGGCCCATGCAACCCTCTGTCACTAGGACTTAAGAAATTTTTTGTCTTCTAAACTTAACCTCATCTCCTACACTGCTGATATCTGCAGAGGCTTAGGATGCACAAGACTTTGCCACACATTCTGGATATCCGTGATCCAACCAGGTAGTCCAGGATGCAGTAGTACCCCACTATTCTCTGGGTCCCCAAAGTTAGTCAAAGTTGCCCTTTCATCAAAAAGAAGCAGTCTTGAGAACTAGCCATCGTTATTCATAATATTACCAAGTATAAGATGCCAAATTTCCATAATAGATGAAGGTGGGAATGAGGGTCCTGTCATCTGTACCTGCCCATGTCACCTGGAAAACTGCACTCACTCAGCAAGTACACTGTTCACTTCAGGATTCCATGGATTATTATCCATGGAATAATTATAATAAGTATTATAATAAGACTTATTATAATAAGTCTGCGCGCAGGGTTATAGGACCCTTTAAAATACTCATCCCTACCCACCCTCTCCAAACATGTAAGAAAATCTAAAGTTGATGGACATTCTAATATTCGTATTCCATTGCTCAGGGTTCCATCTCCATAGTGAGCTTTCCCCTTCCACATAAACAAATGACCAATCCCTGAGCTGGGAAAGCCATGGAGGATCTCTCTCTGTGGATTCTCTCCTTACCCAGGCTTGGTTGAACAGGACGTCCCAGAGATCTTTTTCTGGAGCTGACCAAATTCTGCCATAATCCATGAGGACAGTGTGTTTCCCAAGGAAGAGGTCCACCCCACATTGGCTGAATCAACTGTGGGTTTCAGACTTATGACTTTGGAAGTATCTTCCCTCTACTGTTCGGACCCCTGTGTCATCTTGATGATTCGGGCATTTTTTCTTCCACAGTTGTCAATGAGTTAAGGCTGACTCCATCTTCTGAGATGTTGGGTACAGAGCCTCCTTCAGCCACACCCATTGGAAGTACATCTTATGTTTAAGGGAAACTTGATGCTACTGTTACCTTGGAAAAACTGTTCAAGGCCATTTTGTGGAGCAACATCAAATAACCTAAGAAGTACATCAGGGGACTAAGAGAATGAACACAATCACATTACTATAAAAAAGGTGAGTTTTCCATGGTGAGCTAATTCAAGAAGGTTTAAATTCCATTTCTGCTTTAAGGGTTAAATAATCCGATTTAACTTTTTTCATCAGCTGCTGGCTGACGTCTTCCTATTTTATATTACATATATCTGTTTCCTATTTCTGCAGTTATATACAGTTTTATTCCTGACCAAATGCTGTTCACTCACCACATTTGGCTACTTCTTTCTTCTTTTTCCTGCGCATGCTTCTTCTCCAACCGGTTCACCTGAAAAGACGGTCTCTTTGAATTGTCCAAGCCTCCTCCTTGTCTGTATCTTCATCGTGTCCATGGCTTTTTCCCCCATTCTCAGGCCCCACATGCAGGCACCATTTTGTCGTGAACCAGCTTGTATCAGCTTTAACTCATGACAGTGGATGTGTGTTGAACTGGAAGCAGCTAGCATCCCAGCGATGATAAAGACCAAATACAGGCATCTTGTCATCTTCAGAGAGTTCTCAGTTCCATGTTGTAGAACGAGAGTCAATTCTTATAAGCCATCTTTTCTGGTGTTTCTTAACCATCCTGCCATGACCACCAGGGAACCATTATTTTGTTCTCCTATCTCCTCTGGACACTTGCCCCTAATTCCTAATATCCTGTCCTCTCAAGTTACTCACACAACTCTGGTCCCTCTGCCAAAGTGAGGGCCTATTCAGATACTTACGTGCATAGAGATACAAATTAGGAGTCATATTACCCTGAGGCCATGGTAAATAATAGTAGCCCTCCTGGCATTAACAGTACAATGGTGAGCTTTCAGGTGCTCCATGTTTACAAGATCTAGAGGCTGGACCCCAAAATATTCCATAAGAGAATTATTCGGTCCACCACATACCAACAGCTCTGGACTTCCTCAGGACTATTATCTACAAAATCTGATCTTTTCGTATCTCTGTCTTGCTGTCTGTGTTTCTCTCTCTCTGTTAGAGTATAGAAGAGCATACTAAACCACTCTTAAATGGCAAAAGTAAGGTGTTTTTTATTGTCCTATAGATACCCTTCTTTTTCAAACATGTGACTGCTTTCAGCCATGTTGCTTGTTTCAAAAGAAGGCTGGTGATGTGTCTCCAATTTATGTTTTTTGCACACCCAATATTTTCCTGTAAGTTTCAGTGACCCATGCAAAGAGTTCCAAAGATAAATCTATTCCAGTTAAATAGTATTCATTCCCACAATTATCCCAGATTCCTCTCCTCCTCCTCTGGTTCCTTTTCTTGGGAAAAACTCCATCATTTGACCATGCAACCCTCTCTCACCAGGACTTGAGAAATATTTTGTCTTCTAAACTTACTCTCATCTCCTACACTGCTGACATTTGTAAAGGATTAGGATGCCAAAGACAGTGCCACACATTCTGGAAATACGTTAAGCAACCAGTTATTCCCGGATGTGTTAGTACCCCAATATTCTCAGGGCCTCCAAAGTTGTTCAATGCCATTTCATGCAAAAGAAACAGTCTTGAGGACTCGACATCATTGTTCCACATGTTGCCAAGTTTAAGATCCCAAATTTCCATAATAGATGAAGGCATCTGTCCTGCCAACGAAACCCAGAAGGGTGCACCCATTCAGCAGGTACTCTGTTCAGTACAAGGTTACATGGTTAATAAGTCTGCAGGCAGGGTTATAGGATACTTTAAAAGACAGACCCCTACCCACAACTAATGTATCATTTTCTGTCACCTTCCAAGTCTTGTCTGCTATCTTCTCTTTGGTGTCTTCCTCTGACACTCTTCATCTCTTCTCCTGTCTCCCCCACTCATCTTCTCAAACCATGTCAGAAAATCTAAAGTTTATGGACATTCTAAGATTCCTGTTCCATTGCTCAGGATTCCATCTCCACAGAGAGCTTTCCCCTTCCACATAAACAAATGAGCAACACTGGAACTTGGAAAGCAATAGAGGCTCTCTCTCTATGAACTCTCTCCATACCCAGGCTCAGTTGAGTGCGACATCTCAGAGATACTACCTGGAGATGAATAAATGCTGAAACACCCCATGAAGACAGTATGTTTCCCATGGATGTGGTCCAACTCCATATTCCCTGAATCACCTGAGGTTTTCAGACCTACGACTTTGGGAATTTCTACCCTCCAATAGTCAGATACCTGTGTTGTCTCAATGTTTCTGGCATTTTTGGTTCCATAATTGTCAATGAGTTACAGCTGTCTCCATTTTCTGAAATGGTCGCTACTGAGCCTCTTTCACGAACCCCCATTGGTAGTGCATCTTATTATTATGGAATCTAGCAGCTACAGTTACCGTGGAAAAACTGTTCAATGCCAATTAATGGAGCAATATCAAATATGCTAAGAAGTACATAAATGGTCTAAGAGAACAAAAGTAATCACATTACTGTGAAAAAGGTGAGTTTTCCATGGTTAGCTCCATCAGGAATGTTTAAATTCTTTTTCTTAGATTAGATTAAAAGATCATATGACTGCATCAACTTGGTGCTAGAGAAGATGTCAGCAGCAGGATTGAGTTCATTAGGAAGAGACAGCTTCTCCATGAGTATATTAATAGCCATCCTCTGGATGTATAATGCACTTATCCAAGCCTACATTGAGCCTTGGACTCTCTGTGTGTCTGTCTATCATATCATTCTCTAACTCTCACTCTAGAAGTCACTGTCTCTGTCTCTGTGTGTCTCTGTCTCTCACTGTGTCTCTCTGTAAATGTCTCTACACCCTGGGTGGGAGTCTATAATTCTAACTGCTTTGTAATATGTTTGCCTGCTATACTAAGCCAAAGTCTCTGTGTCTCTCACTGTCTAGTCCTCTGGTTTTGCCTCAGCACCTGAGTGAATACATAAAGATGTACTTGTTCTGGACTCTTCTCCACCTTTACTGAGCTATTAAGTGTCTGTTT
>NW_023276867.1:35008-38230 GCF_003668045.3 Cricetulus griseus
CTCCCAATCCCTCACCCTCTCTCTCTGGCCTTCTGTCTTTGCCTCTGCAACCTGGATGAGTAGCAGCAGCTCTGAACTATCATCAAGCATCTCAGAATCTAATGCTTCAAGGCGATGGTAGTGGACCAAAACCGGTTTTTTGAGGATGGCGTCAATCTGAGACTTAATTAATCTGGTTGGTTTTTGAAAAGCCCAGGGCCCAAAGGAGATTAAAATTAAAAACCCAATCATAGGAACAAGGATGGAAGGTAACAGGGTGGAAAGCCATGGAGATTTGGAGAACCAATTTTGGTACCAAGATTCAGCTTGTTCTCTTAGTCTCGTACGTTCTTCTATCTTATTCTGACCCTTTTTTAGGCTATCTTTGACTAGGCCTGTCTTATCTGAGTAGAAGCAGTATTCCTCCATAAGGGCAGCATATATGTCCCCCTGCTGTAGAAAAAGGAGATCGAGGCCTCTCCTGTTTGTAATACAACTTCAGAGAGGGAGACAACATAATCTTTGAGATTTTTTAGTTCTCTCTGTATTTCCTGTATGTCTTTATTTATAGGTGTGCTTAATTGTGCATATTGTCTATTGGAGGTTACTAACGGTAGCCTGTTCCTGCTACCGTGGCCCCCAGGCTTAAGAAAACTGCCAAGGTGATAGCAGTAATGGGCCCCTTTTTCCTCTGGCTGTTAGATGTCCTCAAGGTACTGGAAATACAGGTCCAGTGTATCACTCCAGCTGTTTCAGATGGTCTCCTGTGGGCCCTGGTCCAATTCCTCTCTGCTCCAAGCATCTCATCAATTGCTCCAGCTGTCAGCACACCTCGTTCTCCACCTTCGAGAAAACAGAGACATGACCTTGACCCCAAATAATTGCGGGGTCTGGTCCCCTCTGTTCATCTCTCCATATGACCTGAGCAAAATTTGCTCAACTTCCTTCATGCCAGAATGTGTCTGCATCAGATTGCTCACTGGCATCCATATCTAAATAAAAAAAGTTTAGGATAAACAGTGCATTATTTAACGCATCAGGTGGAGACTGGGGGCACCGCTCCCCCTTTTTATCATAGAAGCTGTGTTTTTAGGGCACTATGGGCCCGCTCTCTTATTCCTTGTCCTTGGGGATATATAAGGAATACATGTTTTTGATCAATTTTCCATTAAGCACAAAATTGCTGGAAAGCTTTACTAGTATATCCAGACCCAGTATCTGTTTTTATAACTTTTGACACTCCCAAGTAAGAAAAACATCTTAAACAGTGTCTTATAACATGTCTTGTGGCTTCTCCTGTTTGTGGAGTGGCCATTAAGAAAACTAAATACATCTCAATTGCCACGTGCACATTTTTAACTTTCCAAACTCCTTGATATGAGTAACATCCATTTGCCACAAATGGTTAGGGAGCAGGCCATTGCATATTGTGGACTTATTCCTCATTGTTTGATGATTTGACCAGCAGTCTCGCAGGTTACACCAAATTTCTTTTGCTATTATGATGAAGAAATTTACAAACCTGTCGAGATTTTTCTATTTAGGGCAAATCAACTGATTTTGTTAATCAGTTAATTCATTCCATTTGGCTAGTAATCAGGGAAAAGCCTATTTAATAGTTTCCCTGTGTGACCCTTAAACATGATAATTCTTAGGTGAATAACATTTTGAATTTGCTCAAATAACATTGTGAATTGACTATTACTAGACCCTGTGCATGGGACTGTCTATATTATCTTATAAGCCTTAAAGACATAGTGACTGTCAGTATACCAATTAAATGAATTGTTTACCAGGATCTTGAAATCCACTGCAACACCTTGCAGTTTAATTATTTGAGCTGAAGCCAGAGCTGTCTGCTCTACCTATTCCTTTCTATTAATAACCTATGCAAGTGACTCTCTCAATAGAACCATTGGTAAAAACTAATATAGCATATTTTTATAAGACTTCTTTTTACAATTTTGGAAATACAAAAGGATGCATTAGTGCAAAATGTAACATTCCATGAGCTAGAAACTGATTATCAATTCTTCCTGAAAACTGAGAAAAGGGAATCGCCCATGACCCACTGTTCTGAAACAACTATTTAAACATTTGCTTAGTGTAGGAGACATGTATCATACTTGGTTCTCATCTAAAATACTTCTGAGAATCTATATGGCATTTCTGTGCCATGTGGGCTATGCTTTAAAATAGGGTTTAAAATATTTAGGCTTGTAAGACGGTTAGGCACAACCATAGTAATGGTTTCTTCTGCCATAAAAACAGAAGTCGGACTATGCTTTGTGGGGAGTACATAAGCATCCCATGGTTTTGCATAGTCAATATATCTGATGATGCTGAACCTCCTCCTCTAATTATAGAAGTTGTCTAACTTCCTAGTTAGCTGTCTGGATACATCTGGATCATTATCTCCTTATAGAATCCTACTTAATGGATTTATATCATCACTAGATGTCTCAAAAAAGGAACTTAACCAATGAATATTTTGTAACAATTAAAAAAAAATATTTAAAGATTTTAAACTATCTCTGCCAATTGCTATCTATTAAGATTTAGTTTCTTTAGAATACAACATATGTCCTTAACAATTTTGCAGATTTATTTAAAGTTTTTGAGTAGCCTTTTCTAATCTAACCTTCGAAGCTGACAATCTGATAAGATCTCATTTGCATCTTAGTTTGCCTGACTTAATTTGCATTTGCAAAGACACATCAAGCTAGAATCTAACTGGATGGCTCTCTCCTGAGGCTTCTCACAAACCCTGTTTTAAAGCTGTATCTTTTCCAGTCAGCTGGCAAAGTCTTAATTTCCCCTTTAAAATCAAATCAGAAATATTTTCTATATATGTCTTTAACTTTTTATTCTGTTTATGTGGCAGAAATATTGATTCCAATATCGTGTCTTCCCTCTGCATCAGAATTCCAGAAGGGTATTCTCTGGATGGCAAGATAACCAGAATACAGTCTAAATTAAGGTTTATCCGATCTATATGTGCATTCAATAGTCTCTTTTCTATAATTGTAACTCTTTTTCTGCCTCATCTGATAATATTCTAGGACTGTTTAGGTCCTTATCACCTTTAAGGGCCATTTTTAAATGCTTTAAGTCATGTCCTTCTACACCGATAATTGTCTGTAATTGAGAAATTTTCCTTAATAATTTCTGAAGAGAATTAAGAGTTTGATACGGATCTCTCCTAATTTGTAACTTTTGAGGTCTGATTCTCTGTAAGTCTAT
>NW_023276867.1:41051-48438 GCF_003668045.3 Cricetulus griseus
ATTGCCTATCTGAGTTTCTAGCTGGCTACAGATATTCTTTATCTGGTCATGGTCTTCTGACAGCCTAGCCTCTAAGGCCTCAGACATGGAGGATCTCTCTGTGTTTATCTTATCATAAATACACTGCATCTCATCAGACAGCTCTGTCTTTAGTGTATTGGACACAGAGYCAAGCTTATCATCCAATTTCTGTTCATTTTGCTGCACAATTGTGGTCTGACGTAATCATAAAGCTGTTATTTCCTGTAAGTAGGTGGTGAGGTTATCCTTATCTCTATACCTGAGTACTCTGGCTAGTAATACTATTTATACCAGCAAGCTAACTGCCATGACAGCATATAGGCCAATAATTGACAAATTAGCATCCTCCTCAAACAGTGAATTCAYGTAATAAGCAAAAACATTACCATTTTTAGCAAATGATAAATATTCTGTCATGATTTTACATGATTTCTATTCCAGATGCAGTAAATATATTTGACCAGCAGGTAGCACAGGCCTTCATTTATTCCTAGGTGTTTGGCAGCAGTCGGTCAGCAGTGGAGAGAGGTCACAAAAGCGGCTGCGCTAATCTTAGAGAGTATATGGCTTTTCAGCTGCGGCTTACAAAAGCAGCTGCGCTTATTTTAGAGATTATACGGCTTTTCGGCTTTGGCTTTCCCATTCAGCTGCAAGGGGAAGCCCCTGCTGAAAGCTGAAACTTACTCACCTCTAGGCAGCTAGAAACTGGGTGGATGGTTCTGAACAGCTCAGCTGCCATGGGTCGGCTGCTAGCCGGGAACGCCTGTGAAGAGAGAGCGCTTTCAGGGCCTAGGCCACGGGCCCGATGAAACCCACAGCCTGTCCCAAATGGGGTGTGGGTTTCCAATATCCCACTTCTGACAACCACATATAGTAGGAAATTACCAATACGGAGTCAGGTAGAAATATAAGGGTATTTAATAGGGAAAAGCCTTACTTACAGAGCGAAACAGCCAGCCGGTGGTAGTGTGTACAGCAAGAAGCAAAGAGAGCCCGAAACTGAAAACACAGACCCCCTACTCACTCTGACCAAGCCCTCACAAGCCTGCTCAGGTACTCCTGTAGCCAGTCCCTAAGAAGGCGTGGCTACAGCTTCGCCTACAGAGTATGATAAACCTCTCTACAATGGCAAAATTAAGGTCCAGTGTTTGGAATGGGACCCAAGCAAATAGGTCCAAAGATGCACTCCAGAAAAATAGTATTCAGCCATCTGTGATTTCAGATTCCTTTCTTCATCATCTGGGAGCTCTCAAGAATCACCCCATCATCTGTCCTATCACTGCTCTGATACCAGGACTTCAGTAACACTTTTGTATCTAAACTTAACTTCATCTCCTACACTGCTGACCTTTGTTGAGTTCTAGGAGACCCAGGTGAGTGTTAACTCGCCTGTCCAAGGAAAATACTGATATTCCAGGATTTGGTGCTACTGCAACATTCTCAGGTCCCCAATGATTGTCAATGCCCAACTTAAGCAGGATGCAATCTTGAGAACTAGATATCCATATTCCCTAAATTGCCATTTCTAAAACCACAACATACAGTATTCAGGGAAAGAAGGAATGAAAGGTGCAGTTATCAGGCTGGCCTGTCCATGGCACCTGGGATGCTTCACTAACTCAGGCAGTCTTCTAATCCAGGCTTCCATGGTTACTAAGATTGCAAGCAGCTTTAAAGGACCCTGTTAAAAGTCAGATCCCGATCCACTTGGCCTTTCTTATTCTCTCTCTCTCTCTCTCTCTCTCTCTCTCTCTCTCTCTCTCTGTCACTGCCTCTCTGCATGTCTCTCACTCTCTCTCTGTCCTTTTTTCTTTTCCTCAGAAACCTGGATGAATAGCAGCAGCTCTGGACTTGCTCAGAACTGTTGTCAACCAAATCTGATCCTTTTGTCTGTCTGTTTGCATGTGTCTACCTTGCTGTGTGTTTTTCTGTCTGTGTCAGAGTATTGAAGAACATGCAATCCACTCTAACATGTTAAAATTAAGGTGCTTTTTGTCCTATAGATACCCTTCTTTTCAAACATGTGAATTCTTTCATTCAAGTTAATTGTATCAAAAAAGGCAGCTGATGTGTCTCCAATTCATGTATTTGGCAAACACAAAGTTTTCATGTAAGTACAAGTTACATGAATGGGACCCATGCAAAAATGTCCAAAGCTTCACTCCAGATAAATAGCATTCAGCCTCTCAATGTTCTGAGTTTGCTCTCTTACTCATATGTTACTTCTCTGGGAAAATCCTCGCTCATCTGACCCTGCAAACCTCTGTCACCTCTGTTTTCTAAACTTAACCTCATCTCCTAAAGTGCTGACATCCCAAGACAGTGCCACACATTCTGTAAATTCTTGGAGAAAACAGGGACTTCTGAATATGGTAGTACCCCACTAATCCCAGAGCCCCAAAGTTGGTCAATGCCAATTCATCACACAGAAGGAGTCTTAAGAACTCGCCATCTTTATTCCCAATGTGGGCAAGTCTAAGACCCAAAATTTACAAAATAAATTATGGTGGGAATCAAGGTCCTGGCATCTTTCTATCTGCCCCTTACATTTGGAAGGCTGCACTCACTCAGCAAGAACTCTGTTATGTCCAGCGTTCCATGGGTAACAGGTCTGTGTGCAGGGTAATAAGACCCTGTAAAAGACAGATCACTTACCACAACTGATGTTTTATTTTCACTGTAACCTTCCAATTACTCTCTGCTTTGCTCTCTCTGTTTTCTTTCTCTGAAACACTTCATCTCTTCTTCTGTCTCTCCCTTCACCATTTCCAACCATGTCAGAAAATCTAAAGTTCGTGGACATTCTAAGATTCGTGTTCCATTGCTCAGCATTCCTTCTCTATAGAGTGCTATCCCCTTCGACGCAAGCAAATGACCAACTTTGGTGCTCTGAAAGCCATAGAGCCTCTCTCTCTGTGAACTCTTTCCATTACATGGGTTGGTTGAGTGAAACATTACAGAGACCTTTTTCTGGTATTGATCAAATATTGAAACACCACATAAGGTCAGTGTCTATCCCAAGGTAGAGATCTACCACCACATTGGCTGAATCACCTGTGTGTATCAGATGTACAACTATGGGAGTTGCTTTTCTGATTGGTTCAGGCACTATTTTTTCCACAATTTTTAAAGAGATAAGGCAGACTCCATCTTCTGAGAAGTTCAGTACTGTGCATCCTTCAGCCCTCTCCATGGGAATTACATCTTATGTATAAGGAAATCTAGCTGCAACTGTTACCATGGAAAAACTGTTCAATGCTGTTCGGCAACGGGCTCTGAAATTCCGAAACCCAGTGGCATTTTTGCATCCATATGGTGGTCCAGGATCGACATTGAGTACCACTGTGAGATCTGAAACAAGGAGACCCGGGGGCAATTCTGTGTCCTTTCACAGGCCCATATAGGCCAGACGATGTTTGTGGTTCTATTCATTGTCATTGCTAAGAGTCATCTAAAAGCAGTGTTCTGTGCACTGGATCCAGTTTTGGAAAGGAGATCCTACACACAGACACAGAGTGGCAATCTTTGTTCTTCGACTGGCCCAGGTAGGCCCGGTGATGTTTCTGGTTCCATTCGTTCTCACTGCTTAGAGTCTTCTGACACCATTGATCTTTGCTCCCGATCCGAGTTTGGCTGCTGGCTTGGAAAAGCCAAGGCCCAGTTTGAAAGCATTCTCCAACACGCCAAAGCCCAGTGAAACTTCTGTGACCATCTGCCAGACCAGGATCCGAGTTCAGCAAAAGGCTATGGAACGCCAAGCCCCATTGGCACTTCTGTTCCCATGTTCTGGAACCAGGAGTCCAGGGGCTGTTTCTGCTTTCTTTGTCATCACTGGTTAGAGCCATCTGACACCAGGGATCTAAGTTTGGCAGCTAGATTTAACACACCGCGGCCCATAGTCAGTTCTGTGTTCCTCTGCTAGCCCATGGAGTTCAGGGGCTGATGATCTACTCTCTGTCACTGCTGACAGTCATCTGACACCCGTGATCTTTGCTCCTTATCTGAGTTCAGCTGCGAGCTCGGATACACTGATGCCCTGTGGCAGTTCTGAATTCATATGGGGGCCTAAGATCCAAGTTCATCAGCAGCCATCAATTCCGTGGACCATTGACAGTACTGGGTCATGGAGGTCAGGGGCTGTTTCTGTTTCCATTCATCGTCATTGTTTATAGTCATCTAACACCAGTATTCTGGGTACTGGATCCAGTTTTGGCAGCAAGATCTTAAACACCGACGCCCAGTGGCATTTCTTTGTTCATCCGCTGGTCCAGTTATACCAGGTGATGTTTCTGCTTCCATTCATCGTCACTGCTTAGAGTCCTCCAACAGCAGTGATCTTTGCTCCTAATCCAAGTTCGGTGTGTGCCTTGGACACGCTGAGGCCCAGTGGCAGTACTGTATCCATATGCTGGCCCAGGATCCAAGTTCAGCAGTGGTATATGACATGCCAAGGCCCAGTGGCAATTCTGCATCTACATGATGGCCCAAGATCTGAGTTTGGCGTCAGTATACGACAATCCCAGGCCATGTGACTGTTCTTTGTGCATTCGCTGGCCCAGGTAAACCAGGTTCTGTTTCGAGTTCCTTTAGTCATCACAGCTTACAGTCATCTGCCACCCTTGATCTTTGCTCCTGATATGAGTTCGGTGGAGGCCTTGTATATGCCGAGGCCCAATAGCAGTTCAGAGTCCATCTGCCATCACAGGTAATCCAGGTTCTGTTTCCAGTTCCATTTATCATCACTGCTTACAGGTATCTGACATCATTGATCTCTGCTACTGATTCAGAGTTTGGCTCCCATCTAGGAAACGCCAAAGCCTAGTGGCAGCTTTGATTTTAACTGCCAGCACAGGATCTGAGTTCGGAAATGGGTTCTAAAATACTGAGGCACAGTGGCAGTTTTGTGTCCATCCACTGGCCCAGGTGGGCCAGGGTATGTTTCTGGTTACATTCATCGTCACTACTTAGAGTAATTTGACACCAATGATCTGTGCATGTGATCTGAGTTGGAAGGCATTCTCTGACAGGCCAAGGCCAAGTGAAAATTCTGTGTCCATCTGCCAGTCCAGGATCCAAGTTCAGCAACAGGCTGCAGAATGCCAAGGCCCATTGGCAATTCTTTGTCCTTCGCTGGGCAAGTGGCCTGGCGATGTTTCTGGTTCCATTCGTCGGCACTGTTTAGAGTCATCTGACACCAGTGATCTTTGCTTCTGATCCAAGTTCGGCTGCGGGCTCAGATATGCCGATGCCTGTGGAGGTTCTGAATGCATATGGTGGCCCAGGATCCGAAGCCATCAGTAGTGTCCAAAACTCAGAGACCCAGTGGCAGTTCTGGGTCCATCTGCAGGCCTATGGATGTCATGGGCTGTTTCTGTTTCCATTCATCGACATTGTTTAGAGAGATCAAACACCAGTGATCTGTGCACTAGATCCAGTTTTGGAAGCGAGTTCCTCACACAAACTCCCAGTTGAAGTTCTCTCTTCATAAGCTGGACCAGGTAGGCCGGGTGATGTTTCCGGTTCCCTTCATTGTCACTGCTTAGAGGCATCTGACACCCATGATCTAAGCTCTTGATGCATGTTCTGTCGTGGCCTTGGACACACCGAAGCCCAGTGGCACTTCTGCATGCTGGCCCAGGATCTGAGTTCAGCAGCACTATATGACACGCCAAGGCCCAGTGGCAGTTCTGTGTCCTCTGCTGGCACAGGTAAGCCAGGTTGTGTTTCCAGTTGCATTCATTGACACTGCTCAGAGTCATCTGACACCAGTGATCTGTGAACCGGATCCAGGTTTGGCATCGAGATCCTACATRTYGAGGCCCAGTGGGAGTTCTGTGTTCATCTGCCAGCCCATGGAACTCAGGGGCTGCTTTTGGTTTCATTTGCCATCACGGCTTAGAGCCATCTGATACCAGGGATCTTTGTTACTTATCCATGTTTGGCTGGGGCTTGGATATGCCCATGCCAAGTAACAGTTCTGAACACATATGTTGGGCCAGGATCTGAGTTCATCAGCAGTCTCCAAAATGCCTAGGCCTGTGGCAGTTTTTTGTACATCCGCCGGCCCAGTTTAGCCAGGTTCTTTTTGCAGTTCCATTGCTCTTCACTGATTATAGTCATGTGACAACAGTGATCTGTGCTCTGCATCCAGATGTCAGGCCCAGCTCTTACACACAGAAGCCCAGTGGCAGTTATGATTTTATCTGATGTCCCAGGATCTGAGTTTGGTGGCGGACATTGACATGCCAAGGCCCAGTGGCAGTTCTGCATCCATATGTTGGCATAGGATGCAAGCACGGTGGTGGACATGACACAGCAATGTGCAGTGGGAGTTGTGTACATCTGCAGGCCCATGGAGGTCAGGGGCTGTTTCTGGTTCCATTGGTCGTCACTGCTTAGAGTCATCTGACAACAGTGATTTGTGCACTGGATCCAAGTTCAGCCGCGGGCTCCTACATGAGAAGGCCAAGTGGTAATTCTGCCTTCATCTGACATACCAGGATCAGAGTCGTCAGAGAGCTCCAAAACGACGAGTCCCAGTGGCAGTTCTGTGTCTATCGGCTGGCCCATGTAGACCAGGGGCTGTTTCGGCTTCCATTCATCATCACAGCTTAGAGTCATCTGTCACCAGTGATCTGAGCACCTGATCCCAATTCCGCAGCAGGCTCCAACATGCCGAGGACCAGGTGTAGTTCCACATTCATATGCTGGCCTAGGATCCATTGAGGCACAGTGGCAGTTCTGCAACCATTTGCCTTTCCTGTACCCATGTTCTGCAGAGGGCTCTGACACGCCAAAGCCAAGGTATACACCTTAGGAAGTTCCTTCCCTCCAATAATGGGTTTTCTGTTTATGGATTTACCTCAGAACAACTGTAGAAAATGCTTTTAAGGAGGAATGTCATATTCCTCAGGTTGTGCATTAATGGACTAAGAAAATGAAAAGAAACAAATTACTGAACGAAATTTGAGTTTTGCAGGGTAGCTTCTTCCAGGAAGGTTTAATTCCATATCCTAGATTAGATGGAATGATCATTGGACTGCAGGTACTTGGGTGCATCAAATGATGTCAGAAGTGAAGCAGACATCATGAGGGAGAGACAGCATACACCTTGAGTAGGAAAGGACCCACCCAGGGCCGTGGTATTCACATATCTCAGCCTACACAAAGCCTTGGAATGTCTGTGTGCCTCTCTGTCTGTATGTCTGAATTTTCAACTCTAATTCTCTATCACATACTGTCACTGTCTTTCTGTGTATGTCCCTACACCCTGGTGGTCTGCCCAATATAAATCTACCTGAATTGCACTGGAACTGCTTGCTAGTTGAGCACCCTTTCTGTCATTCTATCTCTATCTCTTGTTCTC
>NW_023276867.1:51713-52845 GCF_003668045.3 Cricetulus griseus
TCTCCTGTCTCCCCCAGTCACCCTCTCCAACCATGTCAGCAAATCTAACGTTCAGGGACATTCTAAGATTCTTGTTCCATTGCTCAGGGTTCCATCTCCATAATGAGCTTTCCCCTTTCATGTAAACAAATGATCAACTATGGACCTGTCCAAGCCATGGAGGCCCTCTCCCTCTGAGAACTCTTTCCATACCTGGGCTCTGTTGAGTGGCACTTCACAGACATATTTTCTGGAGCTGATCTAATGCTGAAACACCACATGAGGAGAGTGTGTCTCCCAAGGAAGAGATCCAACACATCATTCGCTTAATCACCTGTGGATGTCAGACTTACGACATTGGGAGTATCTTCTCTCCACTCTTCGGACTCCTGTGTCTACGGTTCGGGTATTTTTTGTTGCACAAAAATGAGTCGACGAGTTAATGCTGACTCCATCTTGTGATGTTGGGTACCAAACCTCCTATAGCCACCCCCATTGGAAGGATCTTATGTTTAAGGGAAACTAGCTGCTAATCTTACCGTGGAAAAAGTGTTCAATGCCATTTTTGGAGCAATATCAAATGACCTAAGAAGTACACAAATGGATTAAGAGAACGAAAGGAATCACATTACTGAGAAAAAGCTGAGTTTTCCATGGTTAGCTTTTTCAGGAAGGTTTTAATTCCATTTCTTAGAGTAGAATGAAATATCATGTGATTGCCTCTACTTGGGTGCAAGAGATGATGTCAGCATCAGGACTGAGTTCATTAGTCAGAGACAGCTTCTTCCATGAGTATGCCGTTAGCCAGTCTCTGGATGTATAATGTACTTATCCAAGCCTACATAAAGCCTTCGACTGTCTTGTGTCTGCCTGTCATTCCATTATCTAACACTCCCTTTAGCACTCACTGTCTCTTTCTCTGTGTTCAACTCTATCTCTGTGTATCTCTGTCTCTCACTGCCTGTGTCTCTCTGTATATGTCTTTACAACCTTGGTGGGAGTCTGTAACTCTAACTCCTATGCAATGTGTTTGCCTGCTACCCCAAGCCAATATTTCTGTCTCTCTCTCTATCTAGTCTTCTGATTTACCTCTGCAACCTGGGAGAATACCAGAAGCTGTACTTTTTCTGGGGTGGTCTCCACCTAAACTGAG
>NW_023276867.1:53643-63623 GCF_003668045.3 Cricetulus griseus
TCAGGTGCTGTTTCTGGTTCCATTTGCCATCACTGCTTAGAGTCATCTGACACCAGTCATCTTTGCTCCTTATCCGAGTTCAGCTGCGGGCTCAGATACGCCAATGCCCAGTGGCAGTTATGAATCCATATGGTGGCCCAGGATCTGAGTTCGTCAGCAACCTCTAAAATGTTGAGGCCCAGAGGCAGATATTGATCCATATGCAGGCCCATTCATCGTCATTGCTTAGTGTCATCTAACACCTATGATCTATTCACTGGATCCAGTTTTGGCAGACAACCAGTGGCAGTTCTTTGTTCATCCACTGCCTCAGGTAGGCCAGGTGATGTTTCTGGTTCCATTCATTGTCACTGCTTAGAGTCATCTGACACCAGTAATCTTTGCTCCTGATCCATGTTCCGTGGAGGCCTTGGACAAGCCGAGGACAAGTGGCAGTTCTGATTCCATATGTTGGCACAGGAACAGAGTTCATCAGCAGCCTCCAAAACACCAAGTCCCATTTGTAGTTCTGGGTCCATTTCTTTACCCTGGTCAGATGCTTTTTTTTTTTGTTTCCATTCATTGTCATTGCTTAGCGTCATCTAAAACCAACGATCTGTGCAATGGATCCAGTTTTGGCAGTAAGATACTACACATCTATGCCCAATGGCAGTTCTATGTTCATCTGCTAGCCCATGGAGATCAGGGTCTGTTTCTGGTTCCATTTGGTGTCACTGCTTAGAGTCATGTGACACCAGTTGTCTCCTCTCCTTATCTGAGTTTGTCTTCGGGCTCTGACATGGCAAAATCCAGTGGCAGTTCTGCCTACACTTGCCCAGTATCCGAGTTCGGAGGTGGCATCTGATTCCCCGAGCGCCAGTGGCAATTCTGTGTTCATCCAGTGGAACAGGTAGGCCAGACGATATTTCTGGTTCACAGTTTAGAGTCATGTGAAACGAGTGATCTTTCCTCCTTATCTGAGTTCGGCAGCAGTCTTGGATACACCGATGACCAGTGGCAGTTCTGATTCCATATGTTGCCACAGGAACCGAGTTCATCAGCAGCCTCCAAAATGCCGAGTCCCAATTGTAGTTCTGGGTCCATTTCTTTACCCAGGTCAGATGATTTTTTTGTTTCCATTCATCGTCATTGCTTACAGTCATCTAAAACCAATGATCTATGCAATGGATCCAGTTTTGGCAGCAAGATACTACACATCTATGCCCAGTGGCAGTTCTTTGTTCATCTGCTGGCCCAGTTAGTCCAGGTGATGTTTCTGGTTCCATAAGTCGTCACTGCTTACAGTCATCTGACTCTAGTGATCTTTGTTCTTGACCCAAGTTGTGAGGAGGCCTTGGACACGCCGAGGCCCAGTGGCATTTCTGCATCCATATTATGGCCCAGGATCCCAGTTTGTTAGAGGTATATGACACAATGACACCCAGTGTCAGTTCTGTGTCCATCTGCTGGCCCAGGTAAACCAGGTTCTGTTTCTAGTTCCATTTGTCGTCACTGCTTTCAGTCATCTGCCACAATTGATCTTTGCTCCTGATATGAGTTCGGTGGAGGCCTTGGATATGCTGAGACCCAAAGGCAGTTCTGTGTCCATCTGACAGCCCAGGTAAGCCTGGTTCTTTTTCCAGGTCCGTTTGTCATCACTGCTTATAGTCATCTGACACCATTGATCTTTTCTCCTGAACCGAGTTCGGCTGCTGGCACAGAAACGCCAATTCCCAGTGGCAGCTCTGAGTTTATCTGCCAGCAAAGGATCTGAGTTCTGCATCGGGTCCTAAAAAACAGAGGCACAGTGTCAGTTCTGTGTCCATCTGTTGGCCCAGGTGGACCGGGGTTGTTTCTAGTTACATTCATCGTCACTGCTTAGACTCATTTGACACCAATAATCTGTGCCCCTGATCTGGGTTTGAAGGCATTTTATGACACGCCAATTCCCAGTGGAAATTCCATGTCCATCTGCCAGCCCAGGATCTGAGTTCAGCAACAGGCGACAAAACGCCAAGGCCCATTGGCATTTCTGTATCCATCTCGCAGACCTGGGAGTCCAGGGGCCTTTTCTGCTTCCAGTTGTTGTCGTCACTAGTTAGAGACATCTTACACCAGTGATCCGTGCACCAGATCCAGGTTTTGCAGCGAGATCCTACACACCAATGCCCAGTGGCAATTCTGTGTCCTACACTGTCCCATGTGTCACGTCGATGTTTGTGTTGCCATTCGTCATCACTGCTTAGAGTCATTGGACAGCAGTGATCTGTGTGCCAGATCCAAATTCTGTGATGGTTCCCTCACGAGGGCCCAGTGGCAGTTGTGTGTCCTCTGCCAGCCCAGGAATGCCAGGTTCTGTGTCCAGTTCCATTCATCGTCACTGCTTAGTATCATCTGATGCCAGTGATCTATGTGCATGATCTGAATTCGACAGCATTCTAAGTCACCCCAAGGCCCAGTGGCAGTCTGTGCCCATCTGCCAGCCCAGGATTCGAGTTCAAGAACAGGCTGCGAAACGCCAAGGCCTGGTGGCATTTCTATGTCCATCTGCCGGACCAGGGACTTGAAAGACTGTTTCTGCTTCCATTTGTCCTCACTGCTTAAACTCATCTGACACCAGTGATCTGTGCTCTGGATCTGAGTTCGGGGTCAAGCTCCTACAAGTCGAAACCCAGTGGTAGTTCTGCATCCATTTGCCTGCATAGGGATTACAGGGGCTGTTTCTAGTTCCATTCATCGAACCTATTTAGACTAATCTGACAACAGTTATTTGTGATCTGTATCCGAGTTCTCTGGTTAGCTCCTACATGTCGAGGCCGAGTGGCAGTTCTTCATCAATATGGTGGCCCAGGATCCAAGTTTGGCAGCGGTATATGACACGCCAAGGCACAGTGGGAGTCTAGTGTCCACCTGCAGGCCCATGGAGGTCAGGAGCTGTTTCTGTTTCCATTCATCATCATTGAGTTGAGTCATCTAATACCAATGATCTGTGCACTGGATCCAGTTTTGACAGTGAGATTCTACACATCATCGCCCAATGGCACTTCTTTGTTCATCAGCTGGCCCAAGTAGGTCAGGTGATGTTTCTAGTTCCATTTGTCGTCACTGCTTAGAGTCATGTAACACCAGTGATCTTCCCTCCTGATCCAAATTCTGTTCAGGCCTTGGACACGCTGAGGCCCAGTGGCAGTTCCGAATCCATATGCTGGCCCAGGATCCGAGTTTGGCAGTGGTATATGACTCACCAAGGCCCTATGGCAGCTCTGTGTTTATCTTCAAGCACAGTATCTGAGTTTGCAACATGTTCTAAAATACACAGGCAGGTCTGTATCCATCCAATGGCCCAGGTGGGGCAGGGGATGTTTTTGGTTACATTAATCGTAACTGCTTAGAGTAATTTGACACTAATGATCTTTGCACCTAAGCTGAATTCGACAAAATTCTCCAACATGCCAAGGCTCAGTTGAAGTTCTGTCCATCTGCCATCCCAGGATCTGAGGTCAGCAACAGGCTACAAAAGGTGAAGGCCCGTTGGCATTTCTGTGTCCTTCTGCCGGACCTGAGAGTCCAGGGGCTTTTTCTGCTTCCCATTGTCGTCAATGGTTCGAGTCATCTGACCCCAGTTATCGGTGCACCAGATCAAGGTTTGTAGCGAGATCCTACACTCCAAGGCACAGTGACAATTCTGTGTCCTTCACTGGCCCAGGTGGCTAGGCGATGTTTCTGGTTCCATTCTCATCACTGCTTAGATTCATCTGACAGCAGTTATCTTTGCTCCTTATCCGAGTTCAGCTGTGGGATGAGATATGCCCATGCCCAGTTGCAGGTCTGAATCCATTGGCTGGCCCAGGATCCAAGTTTATCAGCAGCCTCCGAAACGCTGAGGCCCGGTGGCCATTTTGTGTGCATCTGCAGGCCCGAGGAGGACAGGTGCTGTTTCTGTTCCATTCATCGTCATTGTTTCCTATTGTCTTCACTGTTTAGAGTCATCTGACACCAGTTATCTGTTCACCAAATCCAGGTTTGGCAGCGACATGCCAAGGACCAGTGGCAGTTCTGTGTCCCGCTGCCAGCCTAGTTATTCAAGGTTCTGTTTCCCTTTCCATTCATTGTCACTGTTTAGAGTCATCTGACACCAGTGATCTCTGTTCCTGATCCGAGTTCGATGGCATTCTATCACAAACAAGGCCCAGTAGCAGTTCTGTGTCTATCTGCCAGCCGTGGACCTGGTATTCACATATCTCAGCCTAAACTAAGCTTTGGTATGTCTGTGTGTCTATCTGTCTCCTTGTCAGACTTTTCAGTCCCTACCTTTCTATCACTCATTCTCTCTGTCTCTGTGTAATGTCCCTTCATTCTGGTGGGCTGCCCTCTGTAACGCATCCTGAATTGCACTGGAACTGCTTGCTAGCTGAGCCACCCCTCTGTCTGTCTCTCTGTTCCTCTCTATTGCTCTCACTCTCTACTAATCTCTCACTATCTCTTTCTCCTTCTGTCTTCCCTTCTGCAACCTGGATGAATACCAGCAACACTGGACTGGTTCAGCACTGTTATCTACCAAAATCTGACAGTTTTGTGTGTATGTCTATATGTCTCCCTTGATGTGTGTGTTTCTGTCTCTCTCTGTTAGAGTATTGAAGAGCATGCTAAACCAATCGAAATTGGCATAATTAAGGTGACTTATTGTCCTATAGATAGCCTTCTTTTTCAATCATGTGAATACCTTCAGCCATGTTGTTTGTATCAAACGAAGGCAGGAGATGTGTCTCCAATTTATGTTTTTGGCACACCAAAAGTTTTCCTTTAAGTTCCAGTGACATAAAGGGACCCATGCAAAAAGATCCAAAGATTCATTCTAGATAAATAGTATTCATTTCCTCAAGGATCTCAGATTCCTCTCCTCCTCATCTGGTACCTTTCCCTGGGGAAACACTCCATCATTTGACCATGCAACCCTCTGTCACCAGGACTTAAGTAATATTTTGTCTTTTAAACTTAGTCTCATCTCCTACACTGCTGATATCTGTACAGGCTTAGGATGCCCACGAAAGAGCCACAGAATCTGGAAATCCGTGGAGCAACCAGGTACTCCAGGATGTGGTAATACAACAATATTCTCAGAGCCCCCAAATTTCATCAATGCCATTTAATGAAAAAGAACCAATTTTGAGAACTCAACATCGTTGATCCCAATGTTGCCAAGTTTAAGACCCCTAATTTCCATAATAATAAAGTTTGGAATGCAGGTCTTGGCAGTTGTCCTGCCCATGAAACCTGGAAGGGTGGACTCCCTCAGCAAGTACTCTGTTCAGTCGAGGGTTCGATGGTTAATAAGTCTGCAGGCAGGTTTTAGGACTCATTAAAAGACAGGTCCCTACCTACAACTAATGAATTATTCACTCTGTCACTTTCCAAATCCTCTGGCTATCATCTCTGGTATCTTACTCTGAGCCTCTTCATCTCTTCTCCTGTCTCCCCACCTCACCCTCTCCAACCATGTCAGAAAGTCTAAAGTTCATGGACATCCTAAAATTCCTGTTCTATTGCTCAGGATTCTGTCTCCATAGCAATATTTCCCCTTCCACTTAAACAAATGACCAACTCTGGAGCTGGGAAAGCAATGGAGTCTCTCTCTGTATGAACTCTCTCCATGCCCAGGATTGGGTCAGTGTCCCCTACTTCAGCAGGATGCAATCTTGGAACTCCATACCTATATTCCCTAAAGTGCCATTTCTAAAACCCCAACATTCAGTATTCAGGAAAGTAAGAATGAAAGGTGCAGGCGTCTGGCTGGCTTGTCCATGGAACCTGGCTTGATGCATTCACACAGGCAGTCCTCTATCTATCTAGACTTCCATGGTTACTAAGTCTGCAAGCAGCTTTAAAATACCATGTTAAAGAAAACCACTTAGGCCCTATATTCTCTCTCTCTCTCTCTCTCTCTCTCTCTCTCTCTCTCTCTCTCTCTCTCTCTCTCTCTCTCTCTCTCTCTCTCTCTCTCTCTCCCAGGCTCTCATGCTCTCTGTCCTTCTGTCTTTACCTCTGTAACCTGGATGAATAGCAGCAGCACTGGACTTCCTCAAGACTGTTCTCTACCACAGCTTTTCCTTTTGTCTGTCTGTTTGCATGTGTCTCCCTTGCCGTGTGTGGTTCAATCTCTGTCTGAGTATTGAAGAGCATGCTAAACCACTCTAAAATGGCAAAAATAAGTTGCTTTTTATTGTCCTCTAGATACCCTTCTTTTTCAAACATGTGAATGCTTTCAGTCAAGTTGCTTGTATCAAAAAAGGCAGCTAATGTGTCTTCAATTTATGTTTTTGGGAAACCCAACGTTTTCATGCAATTTAAAGTGAGCTGCATGGGACCCATGCTAAAAGGACCAAAGCATCAATCCATATAAATAGTATTCAGTCTCTCAATGTTCTCAGAATCCTCTAATCCTCATCAGGTACTTCCCTGGGAAAACATTCCCTCATCTGACCATGCAACTGTCTGTCACAAGGACATAAGAAATATTTTGTTTTCAAAACTTATCCTCATCTCTTACACTGATGACATCCCAAGACCATGAAACACATTCTGGAATTTCTTGGAGAAACTAGGGAATCCAGGAAGTATTATTTCCCCACTATATTCAGGGCTCCCAAATTTGTTCAATGCCCTTTCTTCAAAAAGAAGCAGTCTTGGATGTGGGCATCGTTGTTCCCAATGTTGCCCAGTTTAAGACCCCAATTTTCCATAATAAATGAAGGTGGGAATGAATGTTTTGGCATTGGTCCTGCCCATGAAACCCAGAATGGTGCACTCACTCAGCCAGTACTCTGTTCAGTCCAAGATTTCATGAGTACAAAGTCTGCAGGCAGGGCGATAGGACACTTTAAAACACAATACCTAACCACAACTAATGTATTACTCTGTCACATTCCAAGTCCTCTCTGCAATCTTCTCTCTGGTATTTTCCTCTCAGCCACTTCATCTCTTCACCTGTCTGCCCAACTCACCTTCTCCAACCATGTTAGAAAATCTAAAGTTCATGGAATTTCTAAGATTGGTATTCCTTTGCTCAGGGTTCCGTTTCCATAGCGACCTTTCCACTTCCATGTAAACATAGGATAACTCTGGACCTATCCAATATATGGAGGCTCTCTGTGTCTGAACTATCTCCAAAGCCAGGCTCTGTTGAGTGGGACATCATAGAGATATTTTCTGTATCTGACCAAATGCTGACACACGCCATGAGGACAGTATATTTCCCAAGAAAGACACCCACCACCACATTCGCTGAATCACCTGTGGGTTCAGACTTATTACTTTGGGAGTTTCTTCCCTCCACTGTACGGACAACTGTGTCATCCCATGGGTTTGGGAATATTTTATTCCACAATTGTTGATGAGTCAAGACGCTGATTCCATCTTCTGATATGTTAGATAATGAGCCTTCTTCAGTCACCCCCATTGGAAGTGCATCTTATATTTAAGGGAATCAAGCTGCTACTGTTATCGTGGAAAACTGTTCAATGCAATTTTTTCGAGCAATATCAAATACCCTAAGAAGTATTTAAATGGACTAAGAGAAAAAAAGGAATCACATTACTGTGTAAAAGGTGAGTTTTCCATGGGTAGCTTCTTCAGGAAGATTTAAATTCCTTTCTTAGATTAGAATTAAAGTTCATATGACTGCATCTACTTGGGTACAAGAGATGAAGTCAGCAGCAGGACTGAGTTCATTAGGAAGAGACAGCATCTTCCATGAGTATGTTGGCAGCCAGCCTCTGGGTGTTTAATGCACTTTTCCAAGCCTACATTAAGCCTTGGACTGTCTGGGTGTCTGTCTGTCATTTCATTCTCTAACTTGCTATCTAGCACTCACTATCTCTGTTTCTGTCTCTGTTTCTGTCTCTGTATATCTCTGTCTCTCATTGTATGTGTCTCTCTGTATATGTCTCTACACCCTGGGTGGGAGTCTATAATTCTAACTACTTTGCAATGTATTTGCCTGCTACCCTGATCCAAAGTTTCTGTCTCTCTCACTGACTATTCCTGCTTTTGCCTCAGCACCCTGAGTGAATACCTGAAGCTGTACTTGTTCTGGACTGGTCTCCATCTAAACTGAGATTTTATCTGTCTGTTTGTATGTGTTTCTCTCTCTCTCTCTCTCTCTCTCTCTCTCTCTCTGTCTGTCTCTGTCTCTCTCTCTCCCTCTCTATGGGATGGAAAAATTAAGGTCCAGGGTGCTGATAAGTACCCTTGCAAACAGGTCCAAAGATTCACTTAAGAAAAACAGAATTCAGCCTTTCTATGATCCCAGAATCCTCTCTTCATCATCTGGCATCTCTCTTTCACGAATCACCCCAAATATGATATGTCCTATCACTGCTCTGATACCAGGACTTCAGAAACACATTTGTTTTTAAATTTAACTTCATCTCCTACACTGCTGATGTCGGCTAAGTTCTAGTATACCCAAGTGAGTGCTACCTGGCCTTTCCAAGTATGGAACAATGAGATATTCCATGATTTGATGATAATGCAACTTTTTCAGGTCCCCAGTGATTGTCAATGCCCTACTTCAGCAGGATGCAATCTTGAGAAACTGATATCCATATTCCCTAAATTGCCATTTCTAAAACCCCAAAATCAGTATTCTGAGAAATTAGGAGAGTAAAGGTCAGGCATCAGGTTGGCTTGTCCATGGAACTGGGCTTGATGCACTCACTCAGGGATTTATCTGTCAATCCAGGTTTCCATGGTTACTGTCTTAAAGCAGCTTTAAAGTACTCTGTTAAAGACAGATTCCAACCCACTTTGGCCCTCTTATTCTCTCTCTCTCTCTCTCTCTCTCTCTCTCTCTCTTTCTCAGTATTACCCTCTCGTGGCCTTCTGTCTTGCCTCTGCAACCTGGATGAATAGCAGCAGCTCTGGACTTCCTCAAGACAGTTCTCTACCTAATCTGATCCTTTTGTCATTCTGGTTGCATGTGTCTCCCTTGCTGTGTGTGTTTCTGTCTCTGTCAGAGTATTCAAGATCATGGTAAACCACTCAAAAATTGCAAAATTAAGGTGTTCTTTATTGTCCTGTAGACACCCGTGTATTTCAAACATGTGAATGCATTCAGTGAAGTTGTTTGTATCAAAAAAAGGCAGCTGATGTGTCTCCAAATTATCTTTTTGGCAAACCCAAAGATTTCATGGAACTTCAAGTGAGATGAATGGGACCCATGCAGAAAGGTACAAATATTCACTCCAGATAAACAGTATTTAGCCTCAAAATGTTCCCAAATTCATCTCGTCCTCATCTGCTACTTCTCTGGGAAAACTCTCCCTCATCTGACCATGCAATCCTCTGACACTAGTACATAATAAATATTTTGTTTTCTAAGTTTAACCTCATCTCTTACACTGCTGACATCCCAAGAGAGTGCCACACGTTATGTAAATTGTTGGAGAAACAAGGGTCTCAGTATGTGGTAGTACCCCACAATACTCAGGGTCCCCATAGAAAATACATCTTATGATTGAGACATACTTCCGGTTACTGTTACTTTGGAAAAACTGTTCAAATGCTTTTAAGGAGGAATGTCATATTCCGCAGGTTGTGCATAATAGACAAACAAAATCAGAAGACACACATTACTGATGGAAATTTAGTTTTGCATGGTAGCTTCTTCCAGGAAGGTTTAAATTCCATATCTTAGATTAGATTGAAGTATCATTGTACTGCAGGTACCTGGGTGCCTCAAATGATGTCAGAAGCAAAGCAGAGTTAATGAGGCAGTGACAGCATACTCCTTGAGTATGAGAAAGCCTGCCAGTGGACTGAATTTCACATATCTCAGCCTTCACTAATCCTCGGTTTGTCTGTCTGTCTTTTTGTATGTCTGAATTGTAAACTCTAATTGTCTATCAATCACTGTCACTGACTGTCTGTGTAAGTCCCTTTACCCTGGTGGGCCGGCCGCTATAACTCTACCTGAATATCACTGGAAATCCCTGCTAGATGAG